>NC_056522.1:131997599-132029794 GCF_019175285.1 Sceloporus undulatus
TGGACCTCATCCCCTTTCCCTCCATCATTCCCTTCTCCTTTTGTTTCATGTCTTTTAGATTGTAAGCCTGAGGGCAGGGAACTGTCTGATTAAAAATAATAATTGTAAGCCGCCCTGAGAGCCATTAGGGCTGAAGGGCAGGATATAAATACCTAAATAAATAAATAAAGGAATAGTTAGGAATGCTCATGTTCCATTACTGTCCATCTCTTATTTAACACAAAAACAATATTCCTGAAGTGAATAGGTAAAATGATGAAGTAAAATGATGAGAAAATGTAGCTGAGGATTATCTTGGCTCTGAGTTACAATGTCATATGCATTGATTTCCCTATTTGTTCAGCTGACACTATATTTTCTGGCATTTCTCCCTGGGAGGACACAATTTAAACAGTCTGGATGGCCATCTGTTGGGCATGCTTTGATTGAGAGTTTCTGCATGGCAGGGGAGTTGGACTGGATGGCCCTTGTTGTCTCTTCCAGTTCTATGATTCTATGAATTTCCTACCACCTTAAATACATTTGCAAGCCCAAAGGGAATGATAACTCTGGTCATAGCTCTGAGCAGGCACCAGGAACCCTATTGCCATCCATTACCTCTCAGGTGGCCTGCCTATAGTGAGAGGCCCATGTATATTGCCAGGAATGACAGGTGGTAAGCAGTAATTTGAGCATGGGCCTATTAAGAAATAAACAATATGTAGTTTCCAGTTTTGCAGCTTCAACGTTGTGAGTTTGAACCCACAGGGCTCCAAGGTTGACTCAGTCTTTCATCTTTCCATAGGTCACTAAAATGAGTATCCAGCTTTTGGGGGGGGGGCAAGTGGCTAACATAGTAAACTGCTTAGAGAGTGCTTAGTTCATGATGAAGAAGTACAGAAATTTAAAGTGGTATTGTACAAGTTCTGAATTTCACACTAAACCTGGCCTCTGTCTTGTGGAGAGAGCAAGCTTGGAAAGTTAGCTTTTATTGTTGCTTGTTATTTAGTTTTTATTGCCAGTATTTGCTTGTGAATTTTCCCCAAAAGTTCACAAGTTCCTCTTTTAAAAAACATCTGTCTTAAAATAAGAAATGTTTAAAACATGAGGATCTTCTCAGTGGCATTTATGTTACTTGATGCTCCCAAAGTAGCAACATTGGGCCCAAACAGACAGGCCAAAATAAAGCTGCTTAGGGTCACTTTGGAGGTATGCTGTTCAAATGCTGTATGCGTCCTAAGAGGCCAGAAGCTGTGCCAAAACCACGCTCCAGTCTTAAGGACTGGAGCTCAGCTTTGGTGCAGCTTCTGGCCTCTTAATGTATCATTTAAACAGCATACCTCCAAAGTGACCCAAAGTAGCTTTATTTTGGCCTGTCTGTTTATTATGTGTTATTTCATTGCTTTGAAATGACATCTTATTGTTAGATTCTTGTTACCCTAAGAAGAATTATACTACAGATAACATTGTTAACGCATATACCAATGTATTATTTCCAAGATCTCTAAACAAAAGAAAAAAGCGTGCAGTTCCATCTCTCTCTTCCTCTCTTATGTAGCTGTTCATTTATTCTCTTGTATAGCTACTTGGCCATCGTTGTTTTTTAAAATGATGCCCATGACAAAATTTAATTTGATGATGCATTCTATTCTAGTAGTGAGTTGAACACGTGAACTCAAAAAGTGATGGCTGTTCAGATTATCAACAGGAACTTTTTGCCTAGCTCACCGACTGTGGCACTGTCAGAGGAGGAGGAAAGACAGGCTCAGACCACTAATGAGATAAGGACCCTAAGGGATGCTACCAATACAAGACTTTTCTTAGAGACCTGAAGCAACGTGTGAGGTGCATATTGCAGAGATTATTTGAAAATTGAGTGCAAAGCTTGAATGTGTGACTAGCATTCAAATGAGGAGGCATCTAGCTGCTGGAAGCTCTGTGTGCCATTTCTTATAGATTTGGAGTCAATTGCTGCAAAGGCACACGTGTAAAAAGAAGAGAAATGTCTTCCAAGTCACTTGCATTCACCACTTGGGCTGGCAATTATTGTTAGCATTAGGTAGATGGGTATCTTTCTATTTATTCAATGTGGTTTCTGTGTGTATGTTTATTCTGAGAGCCAGTATTGTGTAGTGGTTTGAACATTGGACTAGGTGTCTGGAGACCAGAGTTCGAATCCCAGTTCAGCCATGTACAAACCCACTGGGTGACTTTGGGCAACTCACACTCTCTCAGCCTCACAGGATGGCAATGACAAACCCTTTCTGAAAAAACTTGCCAAGAAAACCCCATGATAGGTTCCCTTTGGGTCACCATAAGTTGGAAAGTGTCATGAAGGCACATGAAAGCAGCATTGTTTATTCTGCTCTCTCTCTCTCTCTCTCTGTGTGTGTGTAGGTGTATGTATGTTTAGAGAGAAAAGAGAGAGAGAGAGATTTGAAAAATACTCTTATCCATTTGAATAACAGTACAACAACAAAAGTATGAATAAGATCCCACAGAATGCTACAGAACATTAAGAGAACTTAACTACAATCAGGTAGAAAGGGCAACACATAGATCAGAACACTTAAATCAGGCCAATCAATTAAAACTGAAATGCTTGGGCAAACAAACAGTTCTGATCTGGCACCAAAACAAGTTTATTGTTGGTGACAGTTGCATCTATGTTAAGAGGATAGTCCATAAAATGCTATTCAGGGCAGGAGGCAACACCTCATTCCAAAGTGCTTGCTCAAACTATGAGCCACCTCTAGTTTTGGGCACTGTTGCTGAATATGCTTTCTTTTTGTTGTCACCTAAATTTGAGTGCCCCCTAATGATTTTAATCTGGGAGCTGACAGAAGGAGAAGTACTCCTGCACATATGCTTGTTCCAAGCTATATAGGGCTTAAAAGCAAGCACTGTTTTGAATTGGGGCTACAAACAAATTGTCAGCCTCTTCAGAATTTAGCTGTACTGATAAAATTCCAATTCTCTGAAGTCTTGAATCTAACCACCTTTTCCAGCATCAGAAAAACACACAAGAAGGGAACACATGAAGATGCCAGCCATGTCAAACTTCTTCAAAGAGGAGGGGGAAAAACTTCTGCAAACATCTTACATAAAATGTCAAAATTAAGGTTTCCTTTTTGGAATTTTCTTTTAGGGGAGATGTTTTCAAGCTATGAATGGTTGAATTCATGGATGCAGAATCCCTGGATATGGAGGGCCCACTGTACTTCTTTCTTTGAATTGTGTGCTACCTTGTTAAACAAAAAAGATAAAAGAGCCCTCTTGTGCTTTAAAAATACCAGGTGGTTTCTACTGGAATGAACTTTTCCTTTACAAGCTCATGCTAAAATAAATGAGCTCATCTTGAAGATATCCATGGAAAAATAGCAACATAAATAAGTACTTGAAAAGAAACCTCATGCTACTCAAGTTCTCATCAAGAACATGAGTTATTCTGAGAAAGTATGGCACTCTATTTAATAACAGAGTCAACATAAGACGATTTCCTCCATGCCACCGATCACTACACTCTGTTCAAGTTCAATTTCTATAATTCCAGAACAGATGGGTACAAATGCTGAGATCTAACGGTACTGCTGGCAGAGTATAAATTTCCACTAATGTACTTCTGCTGGGTCTCCAGTGTTGCTGACTCTGAAAACATCTTTAAAATGACAGGGTGTATTCCCATAGTTGGGTAGAAACCAAGGTAAGTTAAGATTGATTTCCTGCTTCTTTATGGGCACAGTCCAGTTTGGGACCAGACATGCCTGTGGCACCTGCAGGTTGACAGTGTCAGTTCATGGCATCAGCTCATGATATTTAGCATTAGAGTTTGCCTTCCTCTCATTAACGTTTCTGAGCATATGGCCAGGGTGTTGCATCTTTTAAAGAATAGGAAATCCATTGCTTGGATCCTTGACCTATACCCTATCAAATTCTTTCAGCTCTCAGCAATAAAGTTGTACCAAGTCTCACCAATAAAAATGTGTTTTTCTGTATTGGTGGGATTCTTGTTGTCCTCAAACTCCATTTGTTGGCACAAACTGAGTAACATTAAGTTAAGAAGTTACACTCTTTGGTATAATGTAATTTACTTTGACAAATAAGAATTCACTTCAATTTGCATGATTTTTCCTCAAAGAATTGGGCAAAACTTCAGGTTTTGGCTGCCAGCTTGAGATCTGCATGTTTTGTCTGCAAAATCAATTTGCTTCACAACTCAATGCATTTTAAGTTGGAGTATCCTACCATAATCAAATTATCCACCAAAGTATCCCTAACCACTCTTGTTTCTTTGCGTTCAGCAAAAGTTTTGCTGGTAGCGTATCCCACTATGGCACTGGGGTGTCTTTTAGACATCCACTCACTTACAAGAATGACTTTGAAAGTCAGATACACTCCTCAACAATTCAACTTAAAGAGCATTTGAAAAACATTTCAAGACAGCTTGACTTTCTCATTAGGTTGTTGATTGTGCTTCTTTGTTTCCCAGCATATTGTTTGGAAGCTATTGTAAAACACAAAGTAGAACTAATGTGAGTTTAATTACCACTTAGAGCCCAGTTACCTGAGAAAATATGCCTATTGGCTTAGGAAACAAAGGATAGAAATAGTGAAATGGAGCTATACTCTAAGGGAAATCAAAAACTTTTTATAGATGCTGCATTGTAGTGCTATGGTTACACAAATGCTATCAAATCCAGGGATGAATGATTCTCCAGAGAATTACAGATGTGATCCAGAATTACATTAACTTCATTATATATATGTCAGTTATCTTGTTTTCTGTGAGAGTCTTTTATAATTTGCAGAACTTTTTTTCTCCTCTTTAAAAATATTTGACATGGCTCGCTTCTTCCTATGCTCCCTTGTATGTCTTTCTGATTCTGGAAGATGTGGTTAGATTCAAGGCTTCAGGTAAATGGAATTTTATTAGTACAACCAAACAAAATCATATTCCAATGGGGTTCCAGGGCTCCTGGACACCAAAATGTGAGGAAGCTCAAGTCCCATTAAATATAGTGGCATAGTAAAATGGTGTCCCTTATTTAAAATAGGATACCCAGTGTAGCGTAGTGGGTTGAGTGTTTGACTTAGGCGAGGTACAAACCGCCAGAAAGAGGTGTGTCCCCGGCGCCTCTCTTTGCTCCGCAGGAGCGCCGAAGCAACCAAATTGTACGGTCCTCCTGCAGAGCAAAAAAGGAGTGCCAGGAAGTGGCTCCTTTTTTGTGGTGCACTTCTGCGCCCTAAAGCACCAGCAACACTGCAGTGACGTCGCAACTGTGCCGCCCCATTTGGAGGCGTTCAGCTGTGATGTCACCAGTACGTGCCGCATCTGATGGGCACGCTGCAGCTGTGGCGCCCTCATCACGTGTGAGGGCTGCCAAGCGTGTGGCTGCTCTGCCCACCGGGCAGCCCTCGCATGTGACGAGGGCGCCTCAAAGGCCCGTCTGTTCCGGGCCTATAATTCTGAAGACTCCTACTTATAGCGACCATAAGGCGAACCTATCATTGGGTTTTCTTGGCAAGATTTGTCCAGCGGGGTTTGCCATTGCCATCCTCTGAGAGAATGTGACTATCCCAAGGTTATCCAATGGGCTTACATGACTGAGCTGGGAATTGGTTATTACCTTTAAAGCCCTAAATGGCTTGGGTCCAAGCTATCTCAGAGACCGCCTCTTCCCACACAATCCTCCCCGCACCCTCCGGTCCTCTGGGAGGAACTTGTTGCAGCCTCAAAAATTGAGGCTTGTGACGACCTCCCGGAGGGCTTTTTTTGCTGTCGCCTCCAGGCTCTGGAACGACCTGCCGGACGAGATCCGTCAATTAACATCTCTGGACAGCTTCAAAAAGGCTGTCAAGATGGATCTCTTCAGGCAAGCCTTCCCAGACTAAAATATCCCAGCCTCAGGATCTCAGGATCTTCCCCTCTCCTCAGTAATGTCTCCAAAGCCCCCTTTTCTTTTCTTTAGAACTGAAGTTGCAGTGGTTTATCGGTTGGTATTATTTTGTTTAATTTATTGTTGTTTTACCACAATGTACTTATTGTGGTTTTAATTTAGATATGCAGTTTAATAACTTTTTAAGGGGAAGGGAAATATATTGTTTTTATGCTGTATGTTATTTTAATGTTGTAAACTGCCCAGATTGGTTCTTCGCCACAGGGTAGTATGTAAATAAAATTTATTATTATTATTATTATTATTTAAACCCTGTCTCCTGAGTGATAGTCCAAGGCTCAAACCACTAGATCTTATGAATGTGGGTTGTGATAGTGTAGGACTGGTTGTTGCTCACTTTCTGTTTGAGAATACTGATTACTCTGTTTGTGAGGTATCTTGCTATATCTCATATTCTCAAACACATGTGAACCATCTGTTGTTGTTGTTGGACTGTAATATCAGCCATAGCCAGAAAAAGCTATGGCGAGGAAACATAGCAGTTGTTGTCCAACAAGTTCTGAAGGGCAACATATCCCCAACACTTACGTACAAGGTTCAGTGGTGACAGAACTCTTGGTGACTGACGTTAGGGGCCCTAGAAAAAAATATAGCAGTTGTATTTTCCTTTTCATTTCTATGATCAGTTTTGAGGAGTTGCTGGTCAGTCTGCCTGAGATTTTAGTGTAAACTTTAAATGAGACCTTCACCTCAAAATAGGTTCAATACCTTTGGTAGTTCCTTTCATCTGGAAATCTTCTTAAACCTGGAAAGGATTAACTGTCCCATTGAAATGAATACCATTAGGTGTCACTGGCTATATTCTGGTAGATTTTCAAAGAAGCATCTTTGTTAGTTTTTTGCAGAATAAAAAGGAAGAAAGAAGTGGAAGGGAGAAAAATCATGCCAGCACCTTTTTTTAAATTTTCATGCAAGCTTTTATGGATCTGAAATATTCGCTGGCCACAGAAAGATCATGCAAAAATAAAAACCATAAAAGCTGACATGAAAATAAAAAAAGATAGTCTTAAAAATGCTATTGCATTTCTTTGACTATGTTCTGGTATGTGTTTTTTAAAGCATGCAGGGCAGTGACTTGTAATATATTTTCTTTTGTTAATTCTGAGGAAATAATAATAATAATAATAATAATAATAATAATAATAATAATAATTTCTTAGACACCTCTCCCCATTGATTGAGGTGGGGGACAACAACAATTAACAAACAACAGCATTTAAAATACATTAGTTTAAAACACACATCAGTTTAAAAAGACAAATAAGATATACACATATTAAAACAATCCACATTTTGGAAGATATGCATTTATCTTCATCTTGAATTCTTTAACTTTTCAAGCTCTCAGAAGGGAATCAGTGGTTGAACATAATTTTATTTCACTATAGTCATCTGTCCAGGCATATGAGAAAATGGCATTTGTTCAAAATGGCCTTTAGAAGATGTGTTTAAAACATGATGTCCTTACAAAGCGTGTACAGCATTCATTTTTTAAAAATGTTGTCCAGTGATGAAAGTAAGTAATCTTGTCATTTCTGGATAATCTAGATGGCTAAAACATTGTTTATGTAAGATTTTACATAAAATGAAGTTCAAATCCTGGGGATGACATTAGCTTGTGCTGACATGTGGCTAAAGGATTTCAACAGCTGGAATTCAATTAACTGCACAGGGAAATGTCTGCTTTTTTGCTTACAGAAGATGGTGAAATGTACCAGTCCTGCTGTGTGATTAGTGCTTTAGTTTTATTCATTCACATTTAAATGGTTTCCTTCGGTGGGAAATAGCTAGTAAGAACTTAATTTCATGGCAACATCGGACAAAAATGTGTGTGTCTTGTTAATGCTATTTTTGTTGAGTGTAAGGATAATGTATCCTCTGTGACAAGAACTGTGATCCTGAGTGTGTTTATTTATCTGTTGGATGGAGATCCTTGCGAAATGAGTGGTACTGTCTTGCCAATAAGTATTTTCGTAGGATCAGATTGTAGAATAACTGTTTGTCTAGCTTCAGAAGGAGGTCAGCAAATAAGCTGCTATTCTGAAAAGTGGAATTGATATTAAGGATTTATGGCTACTGCAGGAATCATTGGAAAGCTTAAGAGTATCTCAGTAGTGCTTTAAAAATCATGTGGTAAATACACATATTTTCTGAATGTGTTGGCTCTAAACATGATAGTCAAGTTGAGTAAGGTTTTATTTTTATGGAATTTTTAAAAGTATGATGACAAAAAAGGGAGAAGAAAAAAGAAAAAGAGGAGAAAGGAAGGGGTACATGGGATATGAGCATAGGCCTTTAACATAATCTGACCATACTTCCATCTATAAAAATGAGGGAGGGAACCGTCCAATTAAAAAGATTGTATGTACAGCGCTTTATAAATAAAGGTTAATAATAATAATAATAATAATAATAATAATAATGAGTAGCGAGAGCTGTAAGCTTCTGACCATTTAATAATAAACAGAGAATGTGTATCTTTCCACATGTGGACTGTCTCAGGGATATAACTTAAAAGAATATGCAGGTCCCTGAATATTAAAGATGGTTCCAAACTGATACAGTGTAATACATCCTGACATAAAGGGCTAACCACTGAGCATGCTACCATCATATGACACAGTGGCATTTTAGTACAGTGGTGCCTCGGGTTACGAAATTAATTCGTTCCGCGGCTAATTTCGTAACCCGAAAAACCTTCGTAACCCGAATTGCCATAGGCGCTAATGGGGGAAAAAGCCGCGGCTCTGCCGCAGCTCCATTTAAACAGCGCCGGCGTTTTTTCGTAACCCGAAAAAACGTTTGTAACCCGAAACAATAAATCCCTATGGGATTTTTTCGTATCCCGAAAAATTCGTAAGCTGGGTAATTCGTATCCCGAGGTACCACTGTATTACCATACCATCATTTTGCTGAAGTAGACAGTTGCTTTCTAAATAAGTATAAGAGCATCAGTATACCTGAAACATCATTTTTTGCCCCATATATACAGGCCAAAATAAAGCTGCTTCAGGTCACTTTGGAGGTATGCTGTTGAAATGATGTATGTGTCCTAAGAGTCCAGAAACTGCCCCAAAGCTACGAACCATTCCTAAGGACTGGGGTGCAGCTTTGGCGCGACTTCCAGGATCTTAGGATGCATGCATCATTTAAACAGCATACCTCCAAAGTGACCCGAAACAGCTTTATTTTGGCAGTCGATGGCAGGGTACAGACCGCCAGAAAGAGGTGCCGAGGAGGCACCTCTTTTTGCTCTGCAGCAGCGCCGCATCAACCAAACTGCACGATGCAGCTGCACAGCAACAAAGGAGCATTAAAAAGTGGCTTGTTTTCGCAGCGCAGTTGGGCCGCGGCAAACCTACAAAAATGTCCGAATGGCATCGCAGCTGCGCAGCACTGTTTAGACGCTGCACGGCTGCTACGTCATAATGGTGCTGCACATCTGTGATGCCCTCATCTCGTGCTAGGTTTGCGGGGCGTGTGCATGCACCTCCCCGAGGCAACCCTAGCATGTCATGGGCGCACCACAAAGGGCCCGTCTGTACAGGGCCTGTATGGAGCCTAAGTCAAGTTTAAAATCTGAAGAATTTTAAGATATTGAAACAAGGGTAGTTCTCCATTGGTTGATTTGTATAAGACAATGATACCCAAAGTAGGTGGTATCCCCCCTCTGGGAATGGTAGAAAGATCCAGGGGGGCAGCAGGGGGGTGGTGAAGGAAAAGGGAGAGGCAAGTGGTTTTTAGTCAAAGAAAAACCAATAGAACCAGCAGCCTTTAGGTTCATGGTGGAGGTGAGGATTGCTCGAAACCTCTTTCCAGGATCCCTTAAAACCACAATGCAGCCTCGCTGATCATTTTGTGTAGTGGTATCTCCCACTCTTCACCTGTCCATACAAGTTCACTCCCTATTTGGCATCATCTAGTTAGGTCATTGTAAATCATCTGGTTATACATGCTGGTTGTGTCATTGTACAGTGGACCCTTGTTATACGCTGGGGTTTGGTTCCAAGATCCCCCATGTATAACAAAATCTGTGTATGCTCAAGTCCCATTAAATATAATGACATAGCAAAATGATGTCCCTTGTAAAAAATGGAAAATCAAGGTTTGATATTTGAAATTTATACCTTTTTTAACATTTTCAAAATGTGGATGCTTGAATCTGTGTATAAAAAATCTGTGTATAAGAAGGGCCAACTGTATTTTTGAATATTATTGCAAGCCAACATGAAATTTTTATTCTCTCTCCCCCCTCCATTTTTTTTTGGGGGGGGGGAATGCTGGGCTATAACTATTTTGAATAACACAGGAATATTTTTGGTTTGTTCAATTTTCACTGCACTTTCTCTTAAAAACTCTGGGTAGCACATGTGGGAGTGGGAAAGAACAAAGTGTATAGCAAAATCTCTGAAGCCAAGAAGAAAAATTCCTGCTGTTCTTATCTGAAATCCCCTCACCTTGGGAAACCTCTAAAGTAAGGCTGAAACCCTGAATTTTCAGGCCATACTTTGAGACCTTGCAGTACTATATGTAACTGATGTTATAACAGGCCTCTGCATTATCTTGTTTAGCTATATTTCTTCAGCAGGAATTCTTTTATTCTTAGCTTCTGATCTCTCATCCAGAGTCATAACTAGCTGCATTTTATTCACTGAATTAATACTAATCCTAAACATATCATGAATGTATTTGTAAGACAACTAGAGTAGAACAGCCCCCCCCCCACAGGCAACCTGCCATCCTCCCCCCTCCCCCCCGAAAAAACCCATAACCCAACACTCTTTCCTACCACAAACTTTGCAATAAGAGTTTGTTTAAAGTGACATTTATTGTCGGTAGCTGTGAAAGGCTGTGACAGGTAAGGTGGGGGCATGGTCTTTAGCTGCTCCACACTGGGTTGCACACATTTTTCATTATGTACTCTTTCAGTACTTGAAATGTGACATTTCTCAAGTCTTATTCATTGTCATGTTGTGGTGAAATGCTTTCTGTCAAACTTTTGTGTGTGAAGTCAGCATTTCTGCTCCTAAGTTGTTTTCTGTGTTCCACTAGACAGAATCTAGGTGTTGACTCAATCTGTACATTTTGAGAAGAGAGACTTATCTTTGTGGTGAAAAATGCCCTCATTTCTTTGTCTGGCTCCAGTAACCTCGTTGTGAAGAAAGGCTATTTCCATTGTGTATGTATAATACAAATAAGGTCAGAGCCTGGAGCTGTTTTTTGTTTTGTTTTTGTTTTTTACTACAAATCCCCCAAACTACAAATTATCTTCGATGATTAGCTGGGGTATTCTGGTATTGCATAAATGTACTTTGACGGTCGGGGAAATTAATTTTGAAGATTTTCACACGACATCGTTATATTGTTCCTTTATCGTCCCAAAGTGTAGTGGAATCGTCATAACAGATAGACGCATCCAAAAGATTTTCACGAGGCTGTTAAGTGTTCTTAAAACGTTGATATATCAGAATTCAGCAATAAATGATTACAAAACAATTTCAAAACAGTTGAATTGCTGAATTCTGATATATCAACGTTTTAAGAACACTAACAGCCTCATGTGAAAATCTTTTGGAATTGTCTATCTGTTACGACAATTCCACTACACTTTGGGACGATAAAGGAACGATATAATGATGTCGTGTGAAAATCTTCATAGTGTCACCATATGTCGAGAATGCTTTTTCTGAGGGTTTAACCCCTCCAACACCAGGTTAAACAATCCACTTCATCTTCAACTGATAACCTTTGCTGGTTCAATCATCTAAAGTAGTGGTTGCCAAACTTTGATCCTTCGGATGTTCCGGGCTTCAGCTCCCAGAATTCCTACCTGTTGGCCAAGCTAGGTGGGACTTCTAGGACCTGAAGCCCAAAACACCTGGAGGACCAAAGTTTGGGGACAACTGATCTAAAGTAATATTTATACTGAGAATATAGAGACTTTCCCAAGAGATTCACTGTATTCTACTGTCATAGGAGCTTGACACTTCATACTGTATAGATGCAAGGATAGTTATCGGAGAGAGGTGCTGTGTAACTTCAAATGGAAAAGCCCAATTGCCATTCTAATATATGTTATTCCAATATAAAATATTGGAAATGTATATGAACATTATTAAAAATCAGGAACCTTTAAGGAAATAATTCATTTGAATCATGTTGTTTAAATTAGCTTGAAAATAAAAAAAATGTATGTGTGTGTGTGGTGGCTTTTTCTTCAGTAACACAAAAATCTCATTGTTTTATTTGGATATTGTTTCAAGTGCCCAAGCAGTCCATCTGTAATTTTTGTTTGTCCCCTGCAGTCATGCTTTTTATTCATTCTTGGGAAAATAAAGCCCACTCAAGTATGCACACATTTGTAAGAACCAGGAAACATTGCTTTATCACAAAAGCACCAAGTATTTCTTCCGTCTCGCTGTGGATAGATGAAGTCTCTGTTCAATGTATCTGACTTCTTTGTGATGTGTTAATTCATTCTTTATGTGTGTATGTGTGATTCATTCTTGCCATGTTCCCAAATGCCATCCCACTTCATTTATTTTAAATCCATCAATTGCAACCATGTTAAGACTATTGCAATACAAGCAATAAATTGAGCATAATGCTCTGAGGTATTTGTGCCACATACCTAGTTTTCATTTTTGGGCAAGTAAAGCTGCTTCCAGAAAGAAGTCAGAAAATGCAATGCTTAGATCTCCCCTGCACCAGATTTTGTCAAACTTTTGGGCTGTACAGACCACCCCAAAGAGATGGGTCTGTGCCACCCCTTTTTGTGCTGGATTGGGGCCAGGACAGCCTCATCGGCAGCCCTGTGGCCCCAGTCCAATCATTTTCCAGGCCATGGAGAAGTGGCAAAACACCGCTTCTCTGTGACCCAGAAAAGGGGGGTCCTTGGCGCTTCATGCCCCCGACAACCTGGCGCTAAAGAGGGTGGCCCCTTTCTCCTTTGCATTGTTGGCATGGCCGTTTGGTTGCCGCACCAATGATGCATGCGCCCAAAGGGACCTCTGAAATGGAATTCCTTTTCACACCATTGGTAAGGCGTGATAAGCTCCCTCCATCAGCACAATGACATGTCCTGTGCAATGCGCGATTTGGATGCATCGCACAAGACACGTCATGGATGTGTACCCAGTGTGAGTGGGGCCACGCAATCACAGCAATGCCTACACATGCTAGGGTTCGGGAGCATGTAATTACTGCGCGCTCCCAAACTCCAATGTCGGTGGCGGCACACCGCTTTTGGGCCATCTGTCTCGGCCCTTAGAATCATAGAATCATAGAGTTGGAAGAGACCTCAAGGGCCATCCAGTCCAACCCCCTTGCCATGCAGGGACTCATAATCAAATCATCGCTGACAGATGGCCATCCAGCCTCTGTTTTGCTGTTGTTGTTGTTAACTGCTTTCGCGTTGATCTTGACCCATGGTGAGCCTATGGATGAGACATATCTAGGCCCCCCGTTCTCTACTGCTCTGCCCAGCTCCTGCAATCTCATATTCATGGTCTCTTTAATAAAGTCCATCCATCTAGTATGTGGCCTACCTCCCTGTCTGCTTCCCTCCACCTTTCCAAACATTATTGTTTTTTCCAACGATCCATGCCTTCTCATGATGTGTCCAAAGTATGACAGTCTAAGTCTTGTCATCTTGTCTTCAAGGTCTGGCTTGATTTTTTTCTAGGACCCATTTGTTTGTCCTTTTGGTTGTCCATGGGATCCTCGGCACTCTTGTCCAGCACCACATCTCAAATGGCCTTTCCAGACTAGAACACCCTTCCCCCCCCCCCCCTTCATCCTCCATCTTTTATCTTTTGCCCTACCCGGATTCTGCCTGAACATTTTAATCTCATTTTAGTGTATTTGTAGATTAAAGTTTTTAAATTTTCTTTTTTTGGGTTTGATCTCTTTTTAGGACTTGATTGTGTTTTTATGTCAGGGAGAAGCATTGGGGATTATGGAATTTTTAATGCTTTTCTCTTTTAATTGTATGTTATTTTACTGATGCAGTCCTCTTGGATTCCCTGAGATTACGTGGAATGTTAATAATAATAATAATAATAATAATAATTGTGTTGATTTCCCTCCTTTCCTCTTTCTTGATTGTCCAATTCGCACATCCATAGATGGTAATAGGGAATATAATGGTTTGTATGATTCTGACTTTTGAGTTGAGTTGTATGTCTTTGCATTTTAGGATCTTTTCTATTTCTTTCATAGCCTCCCTCCCCATTCTCAATCTTCTTCTGGTTGCATGGGATCAGAAGGGTTTGGATTTTGTCATATATATATATATATATATATATATATATATATATATGAATATTTGCAGTGAATATTGGTTCAAATATTCCAATATTTACACTTCATAATGAGGTATCTTGGAGATGGGTCTAAAGTCTAAACCTGAAATACATTTATGCTTTCTATACGTCTTATGTAGATACTGAAGATATATATTTTAAAAAATAATTTGGAGGTATGCTGTTTGAATGATGCACATGTCTTAAGAGGCTAGAAGCTGCACTAAAGCCATGCTCCGGTCCAAAGGACTGGAGCACAGCTTTGCTGTAGCTTCTGGCCTTTTAAGAGGCCTGTGTCATTTAAACAGTATATCTCCAAAGTGACCCGAAGCAGCTTTATTTTGGCCTGTCTGTTTGGGCCCTCAGTTATCATCCATTGACTGTGCTGCTAGACTCCTAATTTGGAAATCATTGAATGCCATCCTTTTCTCTTGTCAAAATACATTTAGGCTTCCTTGCATACTGTCCAAACATCTGTCAAAATGACAGAATTAATATGCCCTGCGTCTTTCACTCAGTCCCTATTGTTTAAAACAGAAATGAGTGACTTTTCTACTTAAGATTCATCTTTTTTAACAATAAATCAAGTGCTGCCGAGAAATGTATGATTTGTTTTGTTTTGATTTTCTTTCTCTCCTGACAAAATCATTACACTGAAAGAGACAGGTCTCCTCACCCCTAAAGTGTTGCCTTATTTTATATATCAACACATTGTTCTGATAAAGTTTTGTAAGGTCTAAAATAGAATTCAGTACAGTGCAGAGTATTGCAATGTTATGTTACTGATATTAATGGCAATAGTTAGGGTAACAGTAAATACTAAGGCAAAGATTTTTTTTGTTGTTGTTCATTTTGCTGTTGTTGTTTTGTTTAGAAATCCAAGCAGGCCCTAGCCAGCATGAGCCATTTTTGCTGAAAGAGTCCAGGAAATAACTAAAAAATAACTTTGTCACATTCTGGTCATGGTATATAAGAAACTGTCTTATACAGTACTGTACTATTCAGAGGCATAGCCATGTTAGTCTGGAACATCAATATGCAAAGGGAACTTGAAGCATCTTTGAGACTAACTATGCAAAAGAAGTAGCATAAGCTTTCATAGACACAGTCTACTTTCCTAGATGCATGGAAGGACCTTTATAATCAGACAGTATGAATAAGAAATGCAAAACCTGTCGGTAACTTGTGGATATTAACTACGGTCACTGAGGGACAAAGGCAGGAAGAACAATGTTTCTGAAGGCCACGGTGGGTGGGTGCCCATATCAAAGGTGGACTGAGTTTTGGAATGTGGTGTGTGCAGCCTGGAAGCCGTAAAGGAGATGTGGTAAACTAGCCAAGAGCATCCTCATGAGGCTGGGGTGTTAACCAGTGTTATAATAGCTGTTGATAGATTAGAGTTTGTACATATTTTCTAGTTCGAATATATATCCACAGAATCCAATCCATCAACAGTAAGTTGAACTTTTACAGCAGTGGTCTCCAAACTTTATCAGGCTACTGCTGTCAGAATCCTTATTTGATTCTGCCATGGGATATGTAGTTTGGATGAAGGGGAGTTTTGTCATATATTAAACTGTGTGGATTGAGGGATTGAACAATATTCAGGTTGGGTGGAGGATGGCTGGTTTAAGCAGTGTTCTTCAGGACGTTGGCTCTTTGATAATGCAGAGGAATTTCTTTCTTTCTTTCTTTTCTGCAGACGAGAAAAACTGTTAGAGTTTAGGAATGACAAATAGGGTGGCAGTTGGGTAATATGAAACGGTTAGAGCTGGCTAGTGGGAATAAAGATTTGCATGCCAATATGTGAGGGGTGTTTTAAAATAATCTTTATTGAAAATTTACAATATAATAAGCGTTTTACATATTCATCAATCTCTCCCTACATTCTCTTCATCCCTCCCTCCTCCTTCCCCCCATTACTGATGATGATAGATACAGTGATTACAGCTCTGCTTAGTATATTCTTCTATTACTTAATCCTAAATTTCTTCAACTCGCACCTCGTGTTAATATATTTTGTTAACTGACAAAGATCATGCATTACTTCACACTCCTTTCTGCATTAAAGTACAGAAAAATGTCTTCATGTAAAGTTTTCAAATAAACCAAATACAAATAACCAAATCCTCTTTCTCTACAAAAACTTAACTTGACCATCTTTCTTTACAAAAATTTGTTAGTGGGTTCCAGATTTGTTTTTCTTTGACGGATTTGTCTCTTAAACCCATTATAATTCTATCCATTTCTACTATATCTAAAGTTTTATGCAGCCATATATCCACAGTAGGTATATCTGTATTCCTCCAGTATTGAGCTAACAACATCCTTGCTATTGTACTTAAGTATAATATTGGTTTTAATCTTTCTCTTAAATTTTTATTTTCTACCATATTTAAAAGGTACAGTTCCAGCTCCAAAATAAATTTGATTTGGAATATCTTTTGTATTACCGTATGTACCTCTTTCCAGAATTGTTTAACTTGGGGGCAAGTTCACCACATATGGTAGAAAGTGCCAATGAGGGGTGGAGTTTAATGTTTAGTATTTCAGTATTATGTTGGGGGCTGGAACTGGTCAGTTCCAACTTAAATGCTTTGCCAGTGACTTCTCTCTTAGTGCCTTCAACAAAGTATTTTGTTTTTTCACCACAACAAGACTGTTGTCTGTGTGTTAAGAATTGCGTTTGCTGGTTCTGACAATTGCTGTCTTTCTTCTTTGATTACAACCCTACTTCCCCCCAACCTATTTCTTGATATTAGGTCTTCTCTTGGTGTAGCAGCTGTTTAGACCTGTTCTACTGGATTTGACTTCTCCATTGGGTTTTTGTAACAAGGAGGTTAATACATCATTAATCATAAATATTAATTGCATTTACTGTTTTTGGTAATTTATGAATTTTTTTGTAGTTTAAAAAAAATGAAATTACCCCTTTTTGCTGGGATATTTTCAAGTTAATTTATGGCATAATTAATTTTAACTAATTAGTTTCCATCCTTGCCAATACCATAGACCTGATCATGGCTTAGATGCCATTATTGCGGACTGATTGAACCCGCTGCACACTGTTCAAGGATAATCCTATCTGTAACAGATTGCAGGAGTCAAGCCCTGATACAGCGATGACATTAATGACGGTTGGCAAAGCAAACTGATTTTCAGCTGAAACAACACCTAAGTTTTAAATCATGATTTTCTTCAGCTTGTTCACCCCTGTCCAGCCTTCTATTGAATCTAGGCTGGCTACCTCGGTTGGTTATTTGGTTAGTTTGCTAGATTTTTACTTGATTTTTAGTGAAATCAAGTTCTCATAACTGCAGAGTACTGAGAAGATGGTAAGATGTTCACAGCTGTGGGTCTTACGATGTAAAAGACAGGATACACAGGGAAAAATGAGGCGTAATGTAGCATGAAAAAAGCATGTTCACACACCAGTCCTTAACCTTCTATATCTTATAATAACCAACTGGGGCAGAAACAGATTAGGCTCTTTTCAAAGCTGGGCTCTGAAAGGTAGCTGGGCTCTTTTCAAAGCGAATTCAGTGTCTTTTTCACTTTTTGTAAGTTTCTTGTTTCTTTGCAGAACTGTTGTTTTTTTTTCAATGTGCAAGTCTTACGTACTTCTCATACATGATAGGATGAGCAAGTAACAGCATTTAAGATAAACCTGCTCACATACATTGTGCCCATCTTTTTAAAAATAGCATTTTATTAAGTCTTCAAAAAAATATTGACTATCCCCATCCTGTCCTTCATATTTCCTAAATATTTCACATTTGAAGGCATGGAAATATAAATTGATGCTATCACATTTGTTGTATATTAAATATAAACACACAACTTTATTCCACATAAAGTTCTAGGAAAACTATGCCAAATTATTTGAAATTTGGCTTCTTACTGTAATTTTGTATAAGCTTTTCCTGAGCTGTCAAAGTTAGAGCAAGTTGAAAGCAGATATTTATATTTGTGGTGCTTTTAGATTTCAACCTTTGGAAAATTACAAATTTAGCCATCTGTGTAGCTCTAAAAAGACATTTTCCCTCTTCACCATCATATATGGCGCATATGAATTTTCTGTTTTCAGACAAATAATCTTGTCTTGATTTTTGGCTGAAAAGAAGTAATATGGTTGACCTGACCAAGAAAGGTGTACATGATTTCAGCTGCCCACATGTCCTGCGCCAGTCTTGTAAAGCCAAAGCCAGTCTTTGAAAAGGAAATACTATCCACTGTAGCCTCAACATCTTTCTGTATCCATCTTTACACTTAGTAAAAGATGTAAAATGCCTAATCATTTTTATGATATTGATTAATGAATTTGAAGTCTTCCTTCTCTTCCAAATAGCATGCACCTAAATGCTGACACTCTTCTAAAGGTTACACATGCCCCCCTCCTCTCTTTCTTTCTTTCTTTCTTTCTACACACACACCTTGGCATGATTGTGAGTTTCTACTTTGAAATAATGTGAGTGTGAGAGATCATAGAAAGTCAATTTGTGTTTTACTTGTCTGTGCATCAACTTGAAGAAACAGCCTTCACATATAAATGCACTTTTTCTCCCGGGTTATTCTGATAGAATATATTTTTTTCCTTCCGCAAAGTGAGTGCATACACAGAAACAAATGCACAGTCTTTATAGAAATTCTACAAAGCATCTATAAAAGCAGTACTGTGCACATGGGCTGAGATACCTGATGAAACACATTAGGATAAGTTTTTGATATCTCACACTACTGAAGGTCTCATCATTTGCCTGTAGTTGTCAAAGGAACCATTGACACTTGTTATTAAAGATAAGGCATTTGAATGAGGCACCCTCTACATTTTAATTCTTTTTAAGATCGGTTCAGGGAAAAGCTCATTGAGTGAACTGACGGTTCAGTGTATTCCATATATATATTTGCAGTTCCTTAATCCAAGGTGGAATGGATAACTGGCTTTCCTTTGAAGGAGCTGATCTCAAGCACTGTCTGGCATGATCATAGATTTCAAGGGAAGTATTGCACTCCATAAAGTTTATCTCAATTGAATCAGTTTCATTCTGAAAACAGTAAGATGACATTCTGACTTTAGATATTCACATGCAGCACCTGAGTCACCCTGATGCTTTTCTGCCTGGGATTCTTCCTCCTTGTAGGAGGATGGTGGAGAGATTAATCATATCACCGTTTTTCCTGAATTTATGCATCTTTATAATGTGCAGTAGAATTTAAAAATAACAACATAGTGCAGGCTAGTCAGAGCATGATATTTACCTTCATGTAGACATAGATTTGGGACTGTACCTAAAAATATATACATGCAAGTTGCAAAAGGTTTAGCAGTTTGCTCATCATCCTGCTATGTTGTTTTATTATGAAAACATTTCTATCCTGCCCTTTATTGAATTGGCAGCCAGTGTCACTCCTTGCAGATCAGGGATATATGTAGTCTATATAGCACGTATGACAGCAATTTCCCTGCTGCATTTTGCATTAGCTGTAGCTTCTGAGTCATCTTCAAGGGCAGCCCCATGTACAATATATTGCAGTAGTCTATTTGGGAAATTACTAGTACACGGATTACTGATATTAACATATTCCTGTCCAGAAAAGGTCAAAGTTGGCACTTTGCTGTTATAAAGAAATTGGGTTTGTCCGTTTGTTTCATATTAGTATTTCAAGTCAGTTTTAATTTTAATTATCTACAGCATACTTACATAGCAGTAATTTTTGTAGCATTTGAGTTGATATGTGGAAGATGGGTTCTTTATTATTTCTGTAGGGGTGGATACCTGATCTGCACTTCTGCACTTCTTAAGTTATTTTTTTACTCAATTTAAACTTTTTCTTAATTTAATAATGATATAAAATCATAATCTACATTTGAGAAACAACATCCCACACTTCCACCCCTCAAAAAAACAACAACAATCAAGTAGTCCAGTATACCAGAAAATAACAGAAGGAGAGATAGACATCCATCATATGAATGTCTTCAACTGGAGAACACAGCTAAGTATCTTAGTGATTCATTGACAGCATCAGTGTAAAATGGTGGTTCAAAATTTCAGCATTGTCAAGGGGAAATTTAGATGATCAATATTTGTATTAATAAATGAGATAAAAGGCATCGACTCTTTAATGAAGTGTCAGGTTTAATTTCCCGTCTCACAGTCCAGTCCTATTTTGTGTGCAGGCTTTTCATAAAGACCAACCATATCCATATCCTTTCCAACCATGATTTCTATGATAAGGACCCATTAAGATCCCTCCAGTGTTTGGCTATTTCAGTTCCTACACCTTCTAAAAGTGTGGAAATAAGCTTTTCAGACATTATGTTTTCATTTTCTCCTTCAAACATTAATAACAATAGCAGCACTATCTAAGATATTTTGCTAGGTGGTTTGACTTAAGCACACTTCCCCAGCTTTAGGGTGGGAATGGCTTTGTCCTCCCCAAGCCACTGGCCAAATGGCATGCCAAGGTGCACTGTGCCACTGATGTCATGCAGGGATTCAGCAGGTTACTGTCAACCCTCCAAATCCACATTTTTTTAAATCCATGGATTCAAGCATTCATGGCTTGAAAATATTTCAATAATATATAAATTCTAAAAAGGAAACCTTGATTTTGCTGTTTTATGTAAGTGATACCATTTTATTCCATCTGTCCAGGAAAGTGGCCACATGGCTGATAAGACCAGCCTAGTTCCCAAACAAACAAACCAGCTGCTGACAGAGTCAGTGCAAAGCAACACAGTCTTTGAGTTTAAATGCCGTATCAGAAGCAGGATTACCAAAAGAGTCATCAAATGATCCGAGATACAGGGTATCAGATAGGCAGGTCGATAAGGCAGTCCAAGTTCAAGGGTTCCAGATAATCAAGATGGGTCAGCAGTCCAAGAAGCAAGGGTTCAGGAGCCAGAGTCTTTCCTCAAGAATGTCAGATAATCACTGGCAACTAGACTCACATTCTCCAGCTGCTTAAAGGGGCAAGCAACAGGCGTTCAGGTGAGTCTGATTACCAATGTGTTTCTAATAAAGCTTCCATGACCTTTAAAGGCCCTCCCTTTCAGCTCGACACTCCCTGAAGGTAGACACACTTCCCTGATCCTCATCTATGTCCACAGACTCGGCCACAGAATCTCTGGAAAGGCCACAGACTCTGCTACAGCACAGCTAGCACCTGTCTCAGGCTCCCCAGTTGCAGGCTCAGGTCCCAGAGGCTCTGGCTCATCCTCTGAGTCATCCTCCATGCTGGGCATGACACCACCATTGTATATAATGGGTCTGGAGCATCCATGGACAAGAGGGCTTAGACCCAAGCCCCAGAGAATACTGAAGGCCCACTGTATTTAAGACTCTACTCCCCAGATTTATGTCCCTTCCCCAATTCCATTCCTCCCTCCACTTCTGTGTAGCAAAGATATTTCCATTCACCCTTGTGGGGCTGAGTGGGTATTTTTTTGTTACACCACATTAGGTCCTATTGGTTACAGTTTATGATTTGGCCAATTGGTTGAGTATTGCTCATATGTGACAACTGAAGATGAGTGGGTACGTTTCTGGTCACTATCTTTGAAGGCTTTGGGTGTTATTACAGAGTGAAAGAATTTGCCCATTTCCCTATAATTGTTGACCAGTTTGAAGAGAGGTGT
Organism: Sceloporus undulatus; assembly: GCF_019175285.1. NCBI lineage: Eukaryota > Metazoa > Chordata > Lepidosauria > Squamata > Phrynosomatidae > Sceloporus > Sceloporus undulatus. The sequence continues at coordinate 132,019,481 of NC_056522.1, forward strand.
GTGGTGGATTCTTGATCCAAGTTGACTTCCTCAGGAAAGAGGGCAAACCAGGGAGAAATTGGAGAGGACTCTCCAATCTTAGGGTCCTCTTATCCTTTAGAATCATAGAATCGTAGAGTTGGAAGAGACCACAAGGGCCATCCAGTCCAACCCCTTGCCATGTAAGAACTCTCCATCAAAGCATCCCTGACAGATGGCCATCCAGACTCTGTTTAAAGGATCAGGGTAGGAAAACCACAGGATCTAGACGCTGGAAATCTCCAATTGGGTGTTCAGGCTTCAGCGGGTTACCACATACAAATTCATGCCCTCAGGCTCATTGGGTGCTGGAGTTAATAAAGGTATGGCATTATTTCTCCAACTCCTATGTCTGGTGTTGCCGAAACGCTGGGCCAATCAGTGCTTGAGTTTTGAAACTGTCCTCTTCTTCACATGATCTTCTTTCTTTGGGGGATAACTTCCTGTAAATCCTGTTAAGTTTAATGGGACATAAATAAATGTACTACCATTCTTCATACTTTTAACAGTGTTAAAATTGTTTTTAACAAAGGTAAAGGATTACACTGTGAATCCAATAATTTTATCTGTAGATCCACTTCCCAAGCCTCTTTGACCCTTAGAACTGTTTTCCACACTTAAGGTTGGTAAGAAATCTATGTGACTCAGAAACCATGCTCTTTAGTCCCTTTAACCAGAGATGTGCATTAAGATTGAAATGTATTAATGTTGATTTTGATGTACCTTGTTAGAGATATTAGCAAAGTGAAGGTTGCTTGTTTTTATTGTTAAGGAAAAAGCAACATGGGATATACAGTGAATGAAATAAAACATGTATATGAGAGTCAGGGTGACTCAGCAGAAGCAATTAAGGTCCACACAGGTGTAAATGGTAATGCAATTAACAAGTCCTAAATGCCAAGGACAATAATGTAAAGTGGATAATTGAACACACCTGAGAATTGTTAAGTGGTCAAGGCTGAGATGATGAAATCATTAATTATGGGATGTACCAAGAGAACCAATGAGAATGGTTGTGCACGCCCACTGGGTGGAAACAGACAACAGTGGGTGGTATCTTGCATTGACTATAATAATGACTATGAATCCCAATGTATTTTGTGGGTAGTAGTAGTGGAGGAGTATTCTTGTATTGGAGTTGTGTTGGATAGTTTTGGAGCTGTATATAGTAGAATAAAGTAGATCTTTTATATAAGACTACTGAGTTGTCTGGTGTCTTAGGTGAAGCTACAAGAGCCAGCTGGATCCTGAAGAAGGATGAAGACTTCTGTGGAAGCAAGAGTGAGAAGGCTTGGAGAGTTTGTCAGGGTCTTCAGCCTATTCTCTGTAACTCTGCTGCTTTAGAGCAAAGCTTTAACCACTGGCCAAAACTGGTCAGCGCGGTGCGTAACAAGGTGGTGAGTTCGAGCCAGAGGTGAAGAGCTACAACTCCCATCATCCCTGACATTTATATCATCATAAATATCAGAATTCACATTTACAATTGTTGCACCAGTACAATGACTAAGATTACCCCAAAAACTTTATCTTAGAAGCCAGGCAGCCAGATCAAAATAGTAGGAACTATGCAGAAGAACCATGGATTGAGGCTCTTTGTGACAAACTGCTGTGACAGAAGCCAACATGGATTCCTACAGTGGCTTGTTGGAAAGTGCCTTGCTGCCAGGAGAGAGCTGGATGCTTCTTCACTTATCACCCTACTCTACAATGGCTTGGAAAACCTTATGTTGGCTGTCTGGTTTCTAAGGTGGTTTGGGGTGGGTGGGATCACAGGAGACACACATGATTGAGCTCCAGCATCATAGCTGTGTCACTTGAAGCAGAATCTTGGTTCAGAATTTTTGCAAAGGATAAGATCTGCAACAACTGGAAACATGAGGATTGATGGGGAAGAAATTCCACCTTAGGAGAAAAGTGATTCCACCTCAAGATTAGGAAGAACTTCCTGGCAGTAATATCTGTTTGATAATGGAACATGCTGCCTCAGAGTGTGGTGGAGTCATCTTTTTTGGAGGCCTTTAAATAGAGCCTGGATAGCCATCTGTCGAGGGTGCTTTGCATGGCAGGGGACTGGACTGGATGGCCCTTGAGGTCTCTTCCAATAGCAATAGCAGCTTCAATTATATACTGCTTCATACCACACTGAGCAGTTTCTAAGCAGTTTACAACTGTAAGCTATTTCCCCCCAACAAGCTGGGTACTCATTTTAGCAACCTCAGAATGATGCTAGGCTGAGTCGACCCTGAGCTGGGATTGAACTCACAACTTTGTGGTTTGTGAGTGAATAGCTGTAGTACTGGCATTTAACCACTGTGCCACTTGGGCTCCTTTCAACACTATAATAATTTACTAGTTTGTTTTTTTTTAAAAAAAAAGAAGGGCACTCCCTACTGAAATAAGCCTTTCATTCTATGAATGCCTGACTTTTTCCATCTCTTTAATTCCAAAATCCAAAATGAATTTGTGATTTATGTCAGTTAAAAGACACAAGATAGAAGGGATAGACATAAGAGAGAAGGATATAAAAGATAAGAAAGAATCCATATGAGGTATAAGAAATTTCCAGATCCTAAATGCAATGCCTGCTAATGGCTTTATCAATTTTACTAAGATTTTTCACATTATAGAGAAGAAATGGCATATTTATAGGATTAGCACCTTTGATAGCTGATTTAAAGCTTGGTCTAAAATGTGGAGCAGATTCATTGTTCCAGTGCTATGGAAGACCCCAGCTTCCACTAGTCCAAGTGGAGAAAAATCCTCAATTATTTCATCCTCGTGTGAGAATGAATAATTACAGTAGTTTTCCTCTCACTGCAGGAGAAAATGAATATTCTCTTACAGTGTTCATATTTGAATGTCCTGAACTGTTATGGATGAATTATTCTTCTGTGAAAAACATGAGATTGTGTGGGTGTGTAGTTTTTTGTGTAGGAAACACAGTTCCTATACAAAAAAGGAGTATTGTGCAAGGAATATTGTGGGAAATGGCACATATTTTTCTTCACAGAATAATTCTGCTGTAACATTTTAGGGTGATGAATACTAGTATAATATTGTGTAGACTTCTCACTGATCTATTATTCTTTGTGATGGACTTTTAGGGAACTCATTTGTTTGGCCTGGGAATGAATAATTATAAATATTATTTCCATCTCTAGGTCCATCCACATGTATCACAAAGAAAGGGATTCCGGTGCCATTTTCCTAGCATACAGACCAGGGCAGGCACAACTGACTGGTGTTTTGATACGCAAAGGGGTCTTATTGCACCTTTGAGACTGAGAAAGAAAGTTGGTAGCTTATGCTGTAAGTCCTTAGATGCATGGAATATTGATTACATCAGTTGTGGTGTCTTGATGACATCAATTGTATACCACTACAACTGACTTTTGATATAACCTGTATGCTTCTGAAATACACAGCAAGCAATCTTCTCAAATTATTCATCAACAAAGGCAAGGTCGCTGTCTTTTGCCTCACAATCTTGACTCCCTACCTGGATAATAGGATCATTACTACTAAGAGTGGTTGACCGACATAATTGAAGTCAGTGAGCCTTTCAATGGATTTTAAAGATTCCAGCTGACCGAAGTTTCTTCATGTCCGCTGGAAGGAATGTGTTTGCAATGGATTTACTGAGCTGACCTGCTGAATGACCCCAATTTGGAATCAACTTAATGGGTAAATATTGTTCCCAGGACCACTCACTTATCACATTACCATGAGCCCTGAGTCTTGCTTTGAAGCAGATGTCTGGCTTAAATGATCGATCAGTGGATCCATTCTATGCCTGAAACAGAAGATATAGTTTATAAGATACTTCTCTTGAATAGAAGGTGATCAATGGATGTTTCATCAGGCACATTGATGCTGGAGAGTGGAGCCTTGTTTTTTCCACAGTATGCAGTGAATATATGGGGGCACTTATAAATGTCTCTGTCTATGTGTGACAAGCCTACATAAATGGTAAATGATTCACACTAGTGGTAGCCTATATGTGAATGAGAGATACTAGGAAAAAATCACGTGTGAGGCTATACATATTGTCTGGCAGGTCCACATGTTACTAAGCAGGGCTTGTAACAATGTGTCTGCCAGACATTGTTGGACTGTGGTTGTTATCCATTGCCATTGACTAAGCTCACTTAGATTGATGGGAGTTGCACTTCCCAACTTCTGGAGGGCTCATTTCCCTATCCTGGATTCCTGCCTATTCATTCAACTGACCTAAAGATGTTGTGACTGTGCTGGTAACCTCAAGGCTGTACTTCGCAAGGCCGCCGTATTGAGCTACTCTGTATCAAGTTTGGAGACTTCAATGGGAATTAAAAAAGACAGCCAGATTGATTATGGGACATCCAGGAGAATCACATTACACCAAGATTAAAATCATTCACTGGGTTGCCAATCAGTTTCTGGGCAAGGTACAACGTATTGGTTATTGCTTTAAAGTCTACATGGTTTAGCGTCAAGTTAACTAGAGGATACCTCCCCCATCTAATCTGTTCACACACTCAGGTCCTCTGGCCGACATTTACTCCAGTCACCAGGACTAGGTTGGCAACATGTCAGCCCAGCTAGTGGACCTTTTCCCTGCTGCCTCTGGACTGTGGAATGACTGCTAGAAGAGATCAGTAGCTGAATATGTTTGTCTGAAATTTAAAACAGCACTAAAGACCAGTTTTCCGTGCAGGCTTAGCAGACCAGTTTTTAAATTATGAATTTAAATGATTATTTAAAGGTGGATTGATTAAAATGTCATACTTGTCTTTTTAACTTCTATGTTGCCCTTAATGATCTGTGTAAAATTGGTGTATTTTATTGATGTAGTATGTCGATAGTGTTGTATGTTCCCACCTCGAATCATGGGGAGATGCGGTAAGAAATAATAATAGTTTAATAATAATCTAAAATAATAATAATAATAATAAATAATAATAATAATTAAAAAAGAGGAAGAAAGAAAACCAGTCCAGGTAGCAGTTCCATGTTTCAGTTCATTCTTGCTGAGAGATTTAAATAGACTAACGTATTGAAACACTTATGCATTATCCCATTCAAATATATGTTTGTAATAACAAACTTGATCCACTTATTATTCCGACAAGAGTAAACTATGTTAAGTAACTTGACTACCAAATTCCCATTTTATTCAGTGGATCTCCTTTAGTTGGGATTTCACTACAGATTAGGAAAATGGTGAGAAGTGTCCTGACACAGGTTTCTTGTGCTAAGCGTTCACTAGCATAGTCAGAAGTAACATTATAACAACTTCTTGCCTATGACTAGGCGCTTTTTCCTTTTCCAGCAATGGAGAGGGAGAGATCAAGCCCTACAATAAGTGGCCATAGACGGAGCTAACCTCCTGGGAGTTGCACTCCAAAACCTCCTGGGGGTAGCACGTTGCATATCCTAGGTATCGCTGGTGTGTGATTATGATGTTTCAGGAGCAGCCGGAAACTGGTTAAAGGTTGTCACAAGAATTACTGTGTATTAGAATATTAGATTAAACTATATCTTTGCAACCTTAGGCCTGTTACAGACAGCCAAACATAAAGCTGCTTCGAGTCACAGTGGAGTATGGTGTTCAATGATGCATGCGTCCTAAGAGTCCAGAAGTTGCACCCAAAAGCCACTCTCCAGCCCTAAGGACTGGAGCGTTGGCTTGGTGTGGTTTCTGGACTCCTAGGACGCATGCATCATTGAAACACCATACCTCACTGTGACTCGAAGCAGCTTTATTTTGGCTGTCTGTAACAGGCCATTTGACTTTAAATGAACTTTTAAAAGAATACTGAAGCTGTCAAGATGCAAAGATATAAAGATTGAAGTGGTTTTTATCTTGAATATCAATTTCTATTAAGATGACCTTCCTTGATTTACACACCAGTCCATTTATTGAAAACTTAATGCACAATCTAAGTTCCCTGTATCTTATCGGCCTTTACCAGACTGCCAAAATAAGCTGCTTCGGGTCTCTTGAGGTATGCTGTTTAACTGATACATGCATTTAAGAATCTGAAGCTGCACCAAAGCTGCACTCCAGTGCTTAGGAATGGAGTGTGGCTTTGGTGCCCGCGACTCTTAGGACCCATGCATCATTAAATAGCCTACCTCCAAAGAGACCTGAAGCAGTTTTCTTTTTGCGTCTGAACCAGCCATAGAAACAAGAAATGTATGTTCATTTTCCATTTTCATTTCCAAAATGGACTAAGTACACAGTGTTACAAACATTTCACAGTATACAGTATCTGGATTAGCTGGGAAACACATTTTTGATTAATATTGATCTATCCAGTGTGCAAAGCAATGAATTGGAGTGATCTCTGCTTCTTTGTTCCTCCAAAAATCATCAAAGAACCTAGCAAATTGCAATAGAATAGCCAATATAAGTACATGATTGGTGCTTGAAATTAATAGGGCTTTTCACTGTATAAAAATTTCCAAAAATTTTGACGTTATAGGATTTCTGCTATGGCATATGCAACTTCGGTGAGACAAACCCTGAAGACGAAAGATTCACCTGAGACACACACATATATTAATTATCCAAAGTAGTAAAATGTCTGCCACTGTTTTCAATAAGGATTTACTGCTTAGCAATGGCAAGTAATGCATATTTCTGTTTAGTAGTGGTCCCCTGAAGAAATTTGTGGTGTCTTAGGGTCTCCATTAAATTGGAAGCAACTTGAAGGTAAACAACAATTTAAAGTACCGTAAGTCCTCTGTATCCACGATTCCTGATCCACAAATTCAAACTACCCACAACTTGAAAATATTTAGCCCCCTCAAACAAAAACACCCTTGATTTTGCCATTTTACTATATGGGACACCATTTTACTATGCCTATGTTATATAATGGGATTTGAACAATGGGACTTGATTTTGGTTCCACAGGGTGGTTGTGTATTGTCCTGGAATCAAACCCAGCAGATACCAAGGACCCACTATATGTTCAAGGACTGCAGCCTAAGGTTGCATTCTGTTAGTGACTATATGTGTGTGTAAGTCATGCTTTGCACAATGGATATCTGCTGGACCAAACGGGGAAGCAGAGTTGTGATACAGCAATCTTGTGCACAGGGTTGTATACACACACGTAGTTCTACTTCTTCCGGCCTGAGGGAGTTGACCAGGCATGACCAGCTCCATCAGGGCTAGCCTGGCAAGAAGAGACTCCTCCTCCATAAACTGTCATCTTTCTGTCTATGAAGGAGTTGACCAGAAGGGCCCAGCTCCACCAGGGCTAGCCTGAAGAAGAAAGAACCCTCCTCCAGTCATACTGCCTTGGTCCAGGCCTACGGGAGGAGAAGAATGCTGGACCTGATTCCCCCCCCCACCCATTCCCCTTCTCCTTTGTGTCATGTCTTTTAGTGTAAGCCTGGGGCAGGGGAACTGTCTATTATCCCCTTGTTGTAAAGCCGCCTGGATTCCCAGGATTGTGGGTGGCATAAAATAAACCTATTATTATTATATTTATTCTATTATTATTTTTATTACATTGTGAACCCCATAATGGCATCAAGTGTTGTACACTGGCAGTTTACATGGGGGTGTATACGGGTTGGCTAGATTATCCCTGCATGCAGATATTGTTGCTACATTGGAGGGATGTTGAATTACAGCCTGAGACTGCAGTTCCTATGTTCAGTACAGGCTGAGTCTCCCTTAGCCAGGATTCCAAAAGTCAAACTTTTTCCGGGGGGCTGAGGATAGTGACACTTTTTTTTTTCTTTTTTGATGATTCGTGCACACAAACTTAGTTCTTGGAAAACATTATTTAAATTATTGTATAAAATTACCTTCAGGCTATGTCAATAAGGCATATATGAAGCATAAATTAATTTTGTGTTTAGACTTGGGTCCCATCTCCATTATGAAAATACAGGTACTGTATTCTAAAATTCAAAAAAAATCTGAAAGCCAAAACACATTGGTCTAAAGTATTTTATGACAGGGAGACTCAACCTGTACCTTCTAAGTAAGGCCTGCTGGATTCAATAGAATATCCAGTGAACACACATCAATTTCCTATTAATCCTATCCGATATGGGTGACATCTTGTTAGTAAGTTACGATAGCCACAAGTCCAGTTCATGCTACCATAACCCATTTTGAGGGTCTTGCAGAATTTAGAATTTTATACTGACTGCATATGAGTTAAATTCCCTTCTGAGCCCTCCCCAAACATCGCCAGTTCCCTTGGTACTGGAGAGCTGTGGGGGGACCAGATCAGCAATTTCTGTATCTGGCGCTTGCCGCACGAACATCCCCTGCTGGGACCCCCGAAGGTCCCAGAAGTCTCTGTGGGGAGAATGTTTCAGCATTTCCAGTTATGGCAAAACAGCCGGGCATGTCTTCATGAATCCCCCTGCTCTCCCACAACATCGAAATATTTCTGTTACAGGGGAGGGTTGTGTGAATTAAACGATAGGGTTTGGGGATGCTAGCATAGGGTATATAAATGGAGATAATCTAGGGTGTCAGGGATATGGGTCCAAAAGAATGTCAGCCATGGTGTCAATCTTAGACCTGACTAGGTTTTAATGATGTTGCTGGCTACATACCTCAATTATTCCATCTATTACTGAGAATTCAAAATAAAAGAAAAATGAAATTGATATACCATTCAACACCTATGTGTGTTTGTGTTTTCGTTGTGAATGCATATGTTTATTTATTTGCTTCAGTGTCACTACAAAGTATGTTAAACCATCTTATCTATTTCTCTTTGATACTTTTTTAACCCATTTCTATTATCATAAATTTTCAACGCATTGTCATCCGAATATTTAAATATCTATCTGTTTTCTCTCTTGCTTTCTTACTGTAAAGTAGGCAACTCTGCATATAAAACCTGCACTTGCAACAACAACTCAAAGCTTGCCCTTCAAATAATATTTGTTATTCCTTACCATAATAATATTCCCTGTACAGTAGTTATTTGTTTATTTATTATTTTGTTGTTGTTTTAACAAATCTGGCTAGAAATTTTTCAGCCTACATTGCAAGTTGCTGTGACCAGTTTTACCACATCTCTTATGGTTTTTGCCCCATGAAGCTTAGGTTGTGGGTCAGATTTCTGTCTTGTGCTGATTCTGTGAAGTAACATCCTGACTTATCCAGTGTAATATGATCACTAGATTTCTTTCCCACTTTTATCTGTATAGTGTAATAACAATAAACAATTTAAAATGGAGTGCTGTGCAAAATGCACTAGTTGGACATTTGATTCTATGAAAAAGGAATGTAGGGTTGTTATGTTTACATCTTTAGATATCCATCTTGATTGTTGTGTACTGTCTACAGTGCCAACAACCGTGCTGCCCACAATCGAGAAAATACTGGTATTCAGACAATGATCTTGGAAATCAGATGCTACCCAATTCAAAAAGAATGAAGGAGGGAATATAACTTGCTGGAAAAGGACATATGTCGGATGCTGAAGGCCATTTGGTCCCTGGTAAAACAGGACCAGGTCACAGCAAATGTACAAAAACCTCTCTCTCTAAGACAATCTGTCAATCAGAATGTGTAATACTGGATGGAAAATATGCTCAGGTATAATATGATGGGGAAGCTTAACAATCCTATATATGTCCCAGGAAAGTACCTTGGAGGCGATAACTCTTAGGACCTTAGGAGTGGAGCATGGCTTTGGCGCAGCTTCTGGCTCTTAAGATACATGGTCCTTTACACAGGCATACCTCCCAGTGACCGAAGCAGCTTTATTTGGCCTATCTGTTCAGGCCCTTAGTCTAAAGTAAATATCTTTATAAACTGATAGAAGCCAGATTGAGCTGAAATTATTTTAAGCATCCCTGTTCTCTGTTCCACTGAATGCTGTACAGCTATCTAGTTGAATGACAACTATGACAAATTGCAGCAGTGAAAACTGTAAATAGCAAGCCATAATCTTGGAGAAATCTCTATGTTTAACATCTTGCCAGGCTCTCCAGTGTATTTTTCCAGCATAACCATAATAAATTATCATTATTAGACATAGGTAGAGCTTCTGATTGACAATTTCATTGTTTTTCCTTTTCCAGCAATTTATCAAAAAGAGATTATTTTTTTCTTCTGTTCTGTTTGTAAAAATAAGCTTTGGCCTATATTTCAGCGTTTTTATTTGGACTTAACCCAGGGACTTTTATTCAAGCACAATTTGTGGAATGAATTGATCAGTTGACAGTTAAGTACATCTAAGAAATAAATGAAGTAAACAGAAATAAAAGACATTCATCAAAAACAGACTCATGAACGAAAAGTATTTGGAGGCTACAGTTCCATCT
>NC_056522.1:132029819-132059104 GCF_019175285.1 Sceloporus undulatus
TGGTGTCTTAGGTGAAGCTACAAGAGCCAGCTGGATCCTGAAGAAGGGTGAAGACTTCTGTGGAAGCAAGAGTGAGCAGGCTTGGAGAGTTTGTCAGGGTCTTCAGCCTATTCTCTGTAACTCTGCTGCTTTAAAGCAAAGCTTTAACCACTGGCCAAAACTGGTCAGCGCGGTGCGTAACAAGGTGGTGAGTTCGAGCCAGAGGTGAAGAGCTACAACTCTCATCATCCCTGACATTTATATCATCATAAATATCAGAATTCACATTTACAATTGTTGCACCAGTACAATGACTAAGATTACCCCAAAAACTTTATCTTAGAAGCCAGGCAGCCAGATCAAAATAGTAGGAACTATGCAGAAGAACCATGGATTGAGGCTCTTTGTGACAAACTGCTGTGATAGAACCCAACATGGATTCCTACAGTGGCTTGTTGGAAAGTGCCTTGCTGCCAGGAGAGAGCTGGATGCTTCTTCACTTATCACCCTACTCTACAATGGCTTGGAAAACCTTATGTTGGCTGTCTGGTTTCTAAGGTGGTTTGGGGTGGGTGGGATCACAGGAGACACACATGATTGAGCTCCAGCATCATAGCTGTGTCACTTGAAACAGAATCTTGGTTCAGAATTTTTGCAAAGGATAAGATCTGCAACAACTGGAAACATGAGGATTGATGGGGAAGAAATTCCACCTTAGGAGAAAAGTGATTCCACCTCAAGATTAGGAAGAACTTCCTGGCAGTAATATCTGTTTGATAATGGAACATGCTGCCTCAGAGTGTGGTGGAGTCATCTTTTTTGGAGGCCTTTAAATAGAGCCTGGATAGTCATCTGTCGAGAGTGCTTTGCATGGCAGGGGACTGGACTGGATGGCCTTTGAGGTCTCTTCCAATAGCAATAGCAGCTTCAATTATATACTGCTTCATACCACACTGAGCAGTTTCTAAGCGGTTTACAACTGTAAGCTATTTCCCCCCAACAAGCTGGGTACTCATTTTAGCAACCTCAGAATGATGCTAGGCTGAGTTGACCCTGAGCTGGGACTGAACTCACAACTTTGTGGTTTGTGAGTGAATAGCTGTAGTACTGGCATTTAACCACTGTGCCACTTGGGCTCCTTTCAACACTATAATAATTTACTAGTTTGTTTTTTTTTTTTTTAAAGAAGGGCACTCCCTACTGAAATAAGCCTTTCATTCTATGAATGCCTGACTTTTTCCATCTCTTTAATTCCAAAATCCAAAATGAATTTGTGATTTATGTCAGTTAAAAGACACAAGATAGAAGGGATAGACATAAGAGAGAAGGATATAAAAGATAAGAAAGAATCCATATGAGGTATAAGAAATTTCCAGATCCTAAATGCAATGCCTGCTAATGGCTTTATCAATTTTACTAAGATTTTTCACATTATAGAGAAGAAATGGCATATTTATAGGATTAGCACCTTTGATAGCTGATTTAAAGCTTGGTCTAAAATGTGGAGCAGATTCATTGTTCCAGTGCTATGGAAGACACCAGCTTCCACTAGTCCAAGTGGAGAAAAATCCTCAATTATTTCATCCTCGTGTGAGAATGAATAATTACAGTAGTTTTCCTCTCACTGCAGGAGAAAATGAATATTCTCTTACAGTGTTCATATTTGAATGTCCTGAACTGTTATGGATGAATTATTCTTCTGTGAAAAACATGAGATTGTGTGGGTGTGTAGTTTTTTGTGTAGGAAACACAGTTCCTATACAAAAAAGGAGTATTGTGCAAGGAATATTGTGGAAAATGGCACATATTTTTCTTCACAGAATAATTCTGCTGTAACATTTTAGGGTGATGAATACTAGTATAATATTGTGTAGACTTCTCACTGATCTATTATTCTTTGTGATGGACTTTTAGGGAACTCATTTGTTTGGCCTGGGAATGAATAATTATAAATATTATTTCCATCTCTAGGTCCATCCACATGTATCACAAAGAAAGGGATTCCGGTGCCATTTTCCTAGCATACAGACCAGGGCAGGCACAACTGACTGGTGTTTTGATACGCAAAGGGATCTTATTGCACCTTTGAGACTGAGAAAGAAAGTTGGTAGCTTATGCTGTAAGTCCTTAGATGCATGGAATATTGATTACATCAGTTGTGGTGTCTTGATGACATCAATTGTATACCACTACAACTGACTTTTGATATACAGTGGTACCCCGGGATACGAATTACCCAGCTTACGAATTTTTCGGGATACGAAAAAATCCCATAGGGATTTATTGTTTCGGCTTACGAAGGTTTTTTCGGGTTACGAAAAAACCCCGGCGCTGTTTTAAATGGAAAGGCCGCCACCGGAGGGCAGCAGAGAGCTATTTTTTCCATTAGCGCCTATGGCAATTCGGCTTACGAAGGTTTTTCGGGTTACGAAATTAGCCGCGGAACGAATTAATTTCGTAACCCGAGGTACCACTGTATTTCAGATGGAACTGTAGCCTCCAAATACTTTCTTTCATGATCTTTTTGATGAATGTCTTTTTATTTCTGTTTACTTTCATTTTATTTCTTAGATGTACTTAACTGTCAACTGATCAATTCATTCCACAAATTGTGCTTGAATAAAAGTCCCTGGGTTAAGTCTAAATGAAAAACAGGCTGAAATATAGGCCCAAGCTTATTTTTACAAAACAGAACAGAAGAAAAAATAATCTCTTTTTGATAAATTGCTGGAAAAGGAAAAACAATGAAAATGTCATCAGAAGCTCTACCTATGCTAATAATGGATAATTTATTAATGGTTATGCTGGAAAAATTACACTGGAGAGCCTGGCAATGTTAAACAGTATAGATTTCTCCAAGAATTATGGCTTGCTATTTACAGTTTCACTGCTGCAATTTGTCATAGTTGTCATTCAACTAGATAGCTGTACAGCATTCAGTGGAACAGAGAACAGGGATGCTTAAAATAATTTCAGCTCAATCTGGCTTCTATCAGTTTATAAAGATATTTACTTTCTAGACTAAGGGCCTGAACAGATAGGCCAAAATAAAGCTGCTTCGGGTCACTTGGGAGGTATGCTGTTTAAAGGACACATGTATCTTAAGAGGCCAGAAGCTGCGCCAAAGCCATGCTCCACTCCTAAGGTCCTAAGAGTTATCGCCTCCAAGGTACTTTCCTGGGACAATATATAGGATTGTTAAGCTTCCCCATCATCATTATACCTGAGCATATTTTCCATCCAGTATTACACATTCTGATTGACAGATTGTCTTAGAGAGAGAGGTTTTGTATCATTTGCTGTGACCTGGTCTCTGTTTACCAGGGACCAAATGGCCTTCAGCATCCGACATATGTCCTTTTCCAGCAAGTTATATTCCCTCCTTCATTCTTTTTGAATTTGTAGCATCTGATTTTCCAAGATCATTTCTGAATACCAGTATTTTCTCGATTGTGGCAGCACGTTGTTGGCACTGTAGACATACACAACAATCAAGATGGATATCTAAAGATGTAAACATAACAAACCTTACATTCCTTTTTCATAGAAATCAAATGTCCAAACTAAGTGCATTTTGCACAGCACTCCAGTTTTATTGTTTATTGTTTATTACACCTATAACAGATAAAATGTGAAAGAAATCTAGTGATCATATTACACTGATAAGTCAGGATAGTTACTTCACAGAATCAGCACAAGACAGAAATCTGACCCACCAACCTAAGCTTCATGTGGCAAAAACATAAGAGATGTGTATAAACTGTCACAGCAACATTGCAATGTATGCTGAAAAATTTCTAGCCAGATTTTTTAAAAACAACAACAAAATAAATAAATAAACAAATAACTACTGTACAGGGAATATTATTATGTGAAGGAATAATCAAATATTATTTGAAGGCAAGCTTTGAGTTTGTTGTTGCAAGTGCAGGTTTTATATGCAGAGTTGCCTACTTTACAGTAAGAAGCATAGAGAAAACAGGATAGATATTTATAATATTCTGGATGACAATGCGTTGAAAAATTTATGATAATAGAAATGGAAAAAAAGTAGCAAGAGAAATAGATAAAGATGGTTCAACATACTTTGTAGTGACACTGAAGCAAATAAATAAACATATATGCATTCACACGAAAACACAAACACACATAGGTGTTTGAATGGTATAATCAATTTCATTTTTCTTTATTTTGAATTCTCAGTAATAGATGGTAATACATGAGGTATTAGCCAGCAGACATCATTATAACCTAGTCAGGTCTAAGGATGACACCATGGCTGACATTCTTTTGGACCCATATGCCTGACACCTAGATTAATCTCCATAGTTATATATCCCTATGCTATCATCCCCAAACCCTATCTTTTAAGTCACACAACCCTCCCCCTGTAACAGAAATATTTCTATGTTGTGGGAGAGCAGGGGGATTCATGAAGACAGGCCCTGCTGTTTTGCCATAACTGGATATGTTGGAACAGTTCTCCACAGAGACTTCTGGGGATCCTTCGGGGGTCCCTGCAGGTGATGTTCTTGCGGCAGCTCCAGATACAGGAAAATTGCTGAATCTGTCCCCCACAGCTCTCCAGTACCAAGGGAACTGGCATGTTTGGGGAGGGCTCAGAAGGGAATTTAACTCATTATGCAGTCAGTAATAAATTCTAAATTCTGCAAGACCCTCAAAATGGGTTATGGTAGCATAAACTGGACTTGTGCTATCTTAACTTACTAACAAGATGTCACCCATATCTGATAGTGATTAATAGTATAATTGATGTGTGTTCACTTGGATATTCTATTGAATCCAGCAGGCCTTACTTAGAAGGTACAGGTTGAGTCTCCCTTGTCATAAATACTTGAGACCAAATGTGTTTTGGCTTTCAGATTTTTTTGAATTTTAGAATACAGTACCTGTATTTTCATAATGGAGATGGGACCCAAGTCTAAACACAAAATTAATTTATGCTTCATATATGCCTTATTGACATAGCCTGAAGGTAATTTTATACAATACTGTACTTTTAAATAATGTTTTCCAAGAAACTAAGTTTGTGTGCACGAATCATTAGAAAAAAAAGATGTCACTATCTCAGCCACCCCTGGAAAAAGTTTGACTTTTGAAATTCTGGCTAAGGGAGACTCAGCCTGTACTGAACATAGGACTGCAGTCTCAGGCTGTAATTCAACATCCCTCCAATGTAGCACAAATATCTGCATGCAGGGATAATCTATGCCAACCCTATACACCCCCATGTAGAACTGCCAGTGTACAACACTTGATGCCATTATGGGGTTCACAATGTAATAATAATAATAATAATAATAATAATAATAATAATAATAATAATAGGATTTATTTATATGCCACCCAATCACTGGGAATCCAGGCGGCTTACAACAGAGGGGATAATAGACAGTTCCCTGCCCTCAGGCTTACAATCTAAAAAGACATGACACAAAAGGAGAAGGGAATGGTGGCGGGGGGGATCAGGTCCAGCATTCTTCTCTCCCTCTGAGGCCTGGACCAAGGCAGATGGACTGGAGGGAGGGCTCTTCTTCTTCAGGCTAGCCCTGGTGGAGCTGGGCCTGCCTGGTCAACTCCTTCATAGGACAGAAGATGACAGTTATGGAGGGAGGAGTCTCTTCTGCCAGGCTAGCCCTGATGGAGCTGGGCATGCCTGGTCAACTCCCTCATAGGCCGGAAGAAAGTAGAACTACAGTGTGTGGTATACAACCACTGTGCAAAAGATTGCTGTATGCACAACTCTGCTTCCTCCTTTGGTCAGCAGAATATATCCATTGTACTAGTGCAAAGCATGACTTACACACTCATATGTCACTAACAGAATGCAACCTTAGGCTGCAGTCTTGAACATATAGTGGGTCCTTGGTATCTGCTGGGGTTTGATTCCAGGACATACACAACCACCCTGTGGATACCAAAATCAAGTCCCATTGTTCAAATCCCATTATATACAATGGCATAGTAAAATGGTGTCCCATATATAAAATGGCAAAATCAAGGGTGTTTTTTTTGAGGGGGCTTAAAATATTTTCAAGTTGTGGGTAGTTGAATTTGTGGATCAGGAATCTGTGGATACAGAGGACTTACTGTACTTTATTGTTGTTTACCTTCAAGTTGCTTCCAATTTATGGAGACCCTAAGACACCACAAGTTTCTTCAGAGGGGACCACTACTAAACAGTAAATTGCCATTACTTGCCATTGCTAAGCAGTAAATCCTTATTGAAAACATTGCAACATTGTTACTTTGGGATTAATTAATAATATGTGTTGTCTCAGTGTGAATCTTTCTGCCTTCAGGGTGTTGTCTCACCTGAAGTTGCATATGCCATAGCAGAAATCTAATAACAGTTTCAAAATTTGGAACATTTTCATACAGTGAAAAAGCCCTATTAATTTCAGAGCACCAATCATGTACTTAAGTTGGCTATTCTATTGCAATTTGCTAGGTTCTTTATGATTTTTGGAGGACAAAGAGAGCAAGAGATCAGCTCCAATTCATTGCTTTGCACACTGGATATGATCAATATTAATCAAAAATGTGTTTCCCAGGCTAATCCAGATACTGTATACTGTGAAATGTTTTGTAACACATGTTACTTCCATTTTGGAAATTAAATGGAAAATGAACATACATTTCTTGTTTCTATGGCCTGGTACAGACTGCCAAAATAAAACTGCTTCAGGTCTCTTTGGAGGTATGCTATTTAAATGATGCATGGGTCCTAAGAGTCTGGCGGTCACGCCAAAGCCACACTCCATTCCTAAGCACTGGAGTGCAGCTTTGGTGCAGCTTCCAGATTCTTAAGATGCATGTATCATTTAAACAGCATACCTCCAAAGAGACCCGAAGCAGCTTTATTTTGGCATTCTGTAAGGCCGATAAGATACAGGGAATCTTAAGAATTGTGCATTAAGTTTTCAATAAATGGAGACTGTTTTGTATATCAAGGAAGGTCATCTTAATAGAAATTGATAATTCAAGATAAAAAACACTTCAATCTTTGATATGCTGCATCATTTGACAGCTTCAGTATTCTTTTAAAAGTTCATTTAAAGTCAAAATGTTTGCAAAGATATATGTTTAATCTATATTCTAATACACAGTAATCTTGTGAACACCCTTTACCAGTTCCGGCTGCTCCTGAAACATCATAAATCACCAGCGATACCTAGGATATGCAACTTGCTACCCCCAGGAGGTTTTGGAGTGCAACTCCCAGGAGGTTTAGCATCCTGTCTGTGGCCACTTATTGTAGGGCTTGATCTCTCCTCCATTGCTGGAAAAGGAAAAGAAGCGCCTAGTCATATGGCAAGAGTTTATAATGTTACTTCTGACTATGCTAGTGAACGCTTAGCACAAGAAGGACCTGTGTCATGGACACTTCTCACATTTTCCTAAATCTGTATGTGAATTCCAACTAAAGGAGAGCCACTGAATAAATGGGAATTTGGTAAGTCAATACTTACATAAGTTTACTCTTGTCGGAAATAATAAGTGGATCTAAGTTGTTATTACAACATATATTTGAATGGGATAATTCATAAGTTTTTCAATTACGGTAGTCTATTTAAATCTCTCAGCAGAATGAACTGAAACATGGAACTGCTACTGACCTGTGTTTCTTTCTTCCCTCTTTTATTATTATTATTATTATTATTATTATTATTATTATTATTATTATTATTACTATTATTATTTCTTACCTGCATCTCCCCATGGATCGAGGTGGGGAACAACAACAATTAACGATCATACTACATCAATTAAAATACACCAATTAAAATTACACATCAATTTAAAAGGGCATACATAGAATTTAAAAAGACAAAGTATTGACATATTTAAACAATCCACCTTTAAAATTAATCATTTAAAATTCATAATTTAAAAACTGTCTGCATAAGCCTGCACGGAAAGACTGGTCTTTAGTGCTGTTTTAAATTCAGACAACATATTCAGCTACTGAATCTCTTCTAGCAGGTCATTCCACAGTCCAGGAGCAGCAGGAGAAAATGTCACTGGGCTGACAGTTGCCAACCTAGTCCTGGCTGACTGGAGTAAATGTCTGCCAGAGGACCTGAGTGTGTGGAACAGATTATATGGGAGGAGGTAATCCTCTAGTTAACTTGGACCTAAACCATGTAGAGCTTTAAAGGCAATAACCAATACTTTGTACCTTGCCCAGAAACTGATTGGCAACCAGTGGAATGATTTTAATATTGGTGTAATGTGATTACTCCTGGATGTCCCAGTGATCAATCTGGCTGTCATTTTTTAATCCAATTGAAGTCTCCGAACTTGATACAGAGGTAGCTCAACATACTGCGCATTGCAGAAGTACAGCCTTGAGGTTACCAGCACATTCACTAACATCTTTAGGTCATTGAATGAATATGCAGGATACCAGGATAGGGAAATGAGGCCCTCCAGAAGTTGGGAAGTGCAACTCCCATCAATCTAAGTGAGCTTAGTCAATGGCAATGGATGAAACAAACCACAGTCCAACAATGTCTGGCAGACCACATGTTACTAAGCCCTGCTTAGTAACATGTGGCCTACCAGACAATATGTAATAGCCTCACACTGATTATTTCCATTCTCTCTCTTCACATAATAGGCTACCACTAGTGTGAATCATTTACCATTTATGTATGTCTTGTCACACATTAGACATAGACATTTATAAGTGCCCCCATATATTCACTGCATACTGTGAGAAAAAACAAGGCTCCACTCTCCAGCATCAATGTGCCTGATGAAAGCATCCATTGATCACCTTCTATTCAGAGGAAGTATCTTATAAACTATATTCTTCTTGTTTCAGCAATAGAGATGGATCCACTGATCGGTCATTGAAGCCAGACATCTGCTTCAAAGCAGACTCAGGTCTCATGGTAATGTGATAAGTGAGTGGTCCATGGGAACAATATTTACCCATTGAAGTTGATTCCAAATTGGGTCATTCAGCAGGTCAGCTCAGTAATTCCATTGCAATCACATTCCTTCCAGCTGACCTGAAAGAAACTTCGGTCAGCTGGAATCTTTAAATCCATTACATGCTCACTGAGCTTCAAAATTATGTCCTGTCACCACTCTGAGTAGTAATGATCCTATGTATGCCAGGTAGGGAGTCGAAATTATGAGGCAAAAGCGCACCTTGCCTTGTTGATGCATACATTTGAGAAGCTTGCTGTGTATTTCAAAGCAATACAGTTGGCCCTCTATCCACGGATTCTTTATCCATGGATTCAACCATCCATGGCTTGAAAATATGTTCAAAATATATACATTCCAAAAAAGAAAACACTCATTTTGCCATTTTATCTAAGGGATACCATTTCAGTACACCAGTGTATACAATGGTACTTGAGCATCCATGGATTTTGGTATCCGTGGGGTTCCTGTAACCAAACCTTAGTGGATATCAAGGGCTCACTGTATGTATTTGTGTATCCAAACACACACATTGATCAAGAGTATGCATATTATGTAATTTATATAATTTTAGCATAGCATAGATATATATCACCTTGGCTACAATATATCATAGTTGCACTAGGAACCCCATTTATGTACCTGTTTTTATGCTGCCTTTGGGTCCCAAAAGGATTCAAGCCCCTCTGTGTGTGTGTGTGTGTGTGTGTGTGTGTTTGAAATTCTGCAACACTGCCAGTAACATTGAACTAGATAGGCCAGTGGTTTAGTGCAGTAGAAGTGAGCTCCTTAGTCTACTTTTAGTTGAATCATGGCAACAATCTGTGTATGTTGGTATTTTAATGGGCATCAATATTGCGCTTTTTGTGAAATGGAACATTTTATGCTGCTGCTGTAATTAATTATGGTTCATGTGTTGTATTGTTGAATAGCTTTTACATACCAATTGCCTTGGGAGGATTTTTGCTTTGAAGTGCAGAAATATTTTAAAGACGTAAATCTTAGACTAAACTAGATTAAATCCTAACCAATTAGGAAAAAAGTGTTTTGTTCAATCGTCCAGTTCTTGCTCATCTTTTCAGTTCTTGCTCAATTCTTGGGACCCAGCGCATCACACTTCCACTGCTCAGTTAAGGATTATATCAACATGTTGTGATGGATCACCCCTACTAGATTACTGACTCAGAAACTAACCCTGGAGACCTGACACCCACCTTGTCCTTTTACCAGAGTTTACTACCAAGGGTCCTAAGGTACATAATGAATGTGTTTTTTGTGAGTTCAGGTTTATATGTATATGGCCAGTATCTTCATGTATATGTGGCTCATATGCTTTAAATGAATAAGATCTAGGCAGAGAAGTTAAAGCAAGAACAAGAAATTGTTCATTGAACAAAAAGCTATTACAGAACACCAATTATAAATACTGGCTCAGTCTATTTTAAGAGTCTTGCCACAAACCCAGATATCAGTTCTGTCCACACATCTACTTGGGAAATGTCATTACTAAAGCTAATCATATAGCCCACAATATTAGAAGCACTTTCACTTGCTCATACTTTAATGTAATATATATCATCCTCTGTCAACAGTGATCTTCAGCATTCTGCATTGGGCAAACATAAATCAGATCTTAGGAATGGGAATACACCAAAAAAACCTGTTTCAGAACACTTCAGTCTTCCTGAGCATTCCATCTCTGACCTCAGGACTGTGGTCCTTGAACAAAAAAACTACAAAAAAGGTTAGAAAGAGAAACAGCTGAATTAGAATCTCACCCCAGAAACTCGATATATCCACAAACTCGAATCCATCAATATTAGGTTAAATGGAAACAATGGTTTCCTGGCACTGTACACTACAGTATAACACTGGTGAATTCCCCAGCCTAGTGAGGATGCTCTTGGCTAGTTTATCACATCGCCTTTCTGGTTCCCAGCTTGCACACACCACATTCAAAAACTACTCCACCGTTCATATGATCACCCTGGCCTTAGGCAACATCTTTCCACCTGCTTTTGTTCCTCAATGCCCATAGTTAAAACTGAACTTGTCACCTCATCACTATACCCACAAGTTTTGTTCTTCTGTGGTGTTTCATACAGTCTGATTATAAAGGTCCATCCTGGGGACCAGTTCACTCCAAACATCCGAGGATGTAGACCTGGGGTGCATCTATACTGTAGAAATAATGCAGCTCTGTAGCTCCATCCTACAGGAGGAGAAGGAGAAAAGTGTGGCTGAGAGCCTTGAGCCTTCTGTTAGAAAAAATTCTTTGTTATGGGTGATGTCTCGTGCTGCCGGTGGTTTGAACTGGTACCAACTGGAACAGATGCAGTCTTCTCTGGAACTCAGGAACAAACTAACTTCAACACAAATTTTCACTCAAATGAGGGTTTATTGACTTTGTTGCTATTTACACAACGCACAGCAAACTACTATACATCTATTCTCTTTTAGAGTCCATGCTAGAAGCTTGAATGTGACATCAGTCTTTGTTCTCACATAAGATCAACCTTTCCCACCAAGTGGACACACCTCTTTCTCATGAAGTCACCACACTACACAAAAGCATAACAATAATACATTTGTTTATATTATGTCTCAGGCAATGTCCTTGAAGACTTGCTCTTCCAGGCCTAGACTTTCTGGCTCAACAGGAACCATTTTAAACCTTAGTTAACCATTGACACATCTGAACATTTTCAATACAATTTAGAAATATATTTTAACACCTTCCTCCTTTTAAATAATGGCACACCCTCTGGACATGGTCCTGGGATCCCCCTGCTGATGAAAGAGGTCTTCCTCCCTAAACTCTACTTTAAGTTCTGTAGCTCCATCCTGTGGCATCTTGGGATTTGTAGTTTTGCAAAGTCTTTAGCTTTCTCTGCCAAGCAGTACTGATGCCTCTCAAAATTACAAATCCCAGGATTCTGTAGGATGAAGCCATGACAGTTAAAGTGGTCTCAGATTATATTATTTCCATTATTTCTGTCCATGGATCCTAAGTCCATGAAAGCTTATGCTACAGCTTCTTTCGCATAGTCAGTCTCAAAGGTGCTACAAGATGCATTTGCATGCTTATTTCAAAGTTTGTACCTGTTTTAATCCTTTTGTGACCCCCCACCTCAGATGTTTTACTACCATCTCCTTCTGTTTCAGCATTTTGACAGAACCAAACCAGACTCCCACACTGGCAATGCAAGTAGATAAACAGGTACCACTTCAGTGGGAAGTGTAACCAAGAATCTAGTGGAATTTAAATAGCTCAACAAATGGCTGGGTTACTCAGCTTAGGGACCAGTGTCTATGTCTATGGAGGTAGGAGACAAAGAACTACAGAAACAAATTCTCTGGAAATTATATGTATTAAAAGGGGTTAACACACACACCAAACTCACATACTCACACAAGCACTGGAGAAGTTGAGAAATAGAGGCGTTAGCATGGAATAGGTAGAGACTTTTCTAACAGAGATACATTACCTGCCTGGATTTTGCTCCTCCTCCTGCTGCTTCAAGAATGGACTGTGGGACTCAGTCACTCCCAGGCAACATAGGTTGGTGAGCAAGAGAAGGGTTTAGCGAAGAACTGATGGGCAGAGTTTCTGCCTGCAAACCAGCTAGTCCGATGAGCAGAGGAAAGTTGGGGTTTAAATAGAGAAATTGTAACCTGGGGCAAAATCCAGGTCTCCCATGACCAAACAGAAGGTAAACAGCATTCTGTGCAGTCATCCTGGCCCTGGTGGCACAGTGGTTAAATGCCTGTACGGCAGCCACTCACTCACAAACCTTAAGTTTGCGGGTTCAATACCAGCGAAAGGTCTCAAGCTCAACTCAGGTTTGCATCCTTCCGAGGTCACTAAAATGAGTACCCAGATCATTGGGGGCAATTAGCTTACACTTTGTAAACCACTTAAGGAGTGCTTAAGTGCACTGATAAGCAGTATTGAAATGTACTAGCTATTGCTATTGCTACATGACCATGGAGTCGTCTTTGACAACACTGGCTTTTCTGCATAGTAATGGAGATGAGCACCACCCCTTACGGTCGGACACAACTTGACAACCTTGTCAGCAGGGAATACCTTATCTTTACCGTTACAAGCTTGACGGACCTTCTGCTCTGCTATTCATGACACCTATCTTATTCATCTGTTGCAGACATTATTTGTCTTGGTTTTCCCTACTAGTATGCTCAAACAGCAAAATATGTTAGACCTTCAGGATTTGGGGGGTTTTATTTGGGGGGGAAATGTTTTGTTTGGAGGAAGGAGTACTAATTATCACACACCAGAGTGCTGGTATGTACATTTCTTTATTCCACCTGCATGCAGTACACAATAAATAGAAGCATAGATAAACAGAAAGCTTTCAAAGGGAAAGAAAGCTTCATGTTCTGTGAACTAGTCTTCTGTTGGAAAAGTCATGGCTCCCAGAGGGAGTTTTTTTGGCTTACTGTTTTAGGCAGTGACTTAGATGGATCATTTCCTGCATTCCCTGGAAGCAGGTTTTAAATATTAAGTGAGAGTTTTTAGTTCACTAAGGGGTTGTCGTAAGTTGACAGTCATCTTGAAGGCACCTACATACACATGCATATAGCTTTTTTTGTTTTGTTTTGTTAAAAAAAACCTGTTCCCAACTGTTCAGGACCCATCAAAAATGGAATCCAGGCAATTTTGTACCAGCAGAAATGTTTGCTTCCTGTTCAGCCAAGATTTTTTTTTTCTTTAAATGATGATATGGTGGGGAAGAATCTGGGAAGATAATGTAAATAATTATGCCCATTAACACCATAGTTTCCCTCCTGTTACTGTGCCCATTAAACATGACAAAACAAAGCAAAAGTTTCATCAGGGGGAAAAAAGGGCAGATGCTGCTATTTATTCAGCTGTAACCTGTTTTCTAATGTTGATTAATGACTAGCGTTGTTTGTCAAATGTACTTTAACACACTGATGTGAGATGTACAGTTAGGCCTTGTAACAAATATAAAGATTAATGAGTTACAAATTATTACTTTCGATTGCCTCTGCACTTATGTCAATTAGGATCACATCAAGTAGATATAGGCCCTCTCTACAAGATGGTAGAAGAAAGAACTTCATTATGTATGCAACTATGCTGAATTTTGTTAGTTCTTCTTCATGGGTTTTTGAGGATTTAGATATGAGAATATTTAAGATTTTCTGGGGTGGGATTAGTGGACTGTTGTTAGGACTGGATTCCCTCCTCCCTTTTAATGAAGTTTCCCTAAGAAAAGAAAAGTAATACAAATGTGTAGATATATTGCCATACATAAAGAAATATGAAATACAAACACCTTTCAAGGATATCTGCAGATTTCAGCAAAATCACTCACAACCATTATTTGGATGGTTTTGTTCAGTTCAAGAGGTCCTCCTAAAACAGTGGTTCCCATACTTTGGTCTTCCAGATGTTTTGGACTTTAGTTCCCAGAATTTCTGAATGTTGGCCAAGCTGGCTGGGGCTTATGGAAGCTGAAGTCCAAAACAGCTGGAAGACCAAAGTTTGGGAATCACTGTCCTAGAATCTGGAATGAAGAATAAAATCCCATGTTCTGCCTACACTTTCTCAAAGGCAAAAAAAACCCAGATGATATGTATGAAGTCCTAATTCATTAGGATATCTCCCAGGGATTAGTAATATCTAGTTCACCTGATAAAATCAACTTTTGGGGACATGTGAACACTTATAAACATAATCACCTGAATGCACTTGCAATCCCTCTTTAGATCTTAAAGCTAACTAAGGTCCAAAACACACTGCAGAAATAACCCCAGTTCGAGACCGCTTTAACTGCCCTGGCTCAATGCTAGGGAATTCTCGGAACTGTAGTTTCCTGAGACCTTTAGCCTTCTCTGCCAGAGAGCTCTGGTGCCACAACAAACTACAAATCCCAGGATTCCCTAGCACTGAGCCAGGGCCCATAAAGCAGTCTCAAACTGGGATTATTTCTGCAGTGTGTTTGGCACCTAAATTCACATTGGTTTTCAGAGAGTGTTAGGGAGAAGATTTTTAGGTGCATCCTCACCCACACAGCATACATAGATGAAACACTAGAAGCAGGTCAGTCCTTCCAGGACAGTTTACACTCTTGTCTTTCACCAGAGGATGGTTCCTTTTTAAAATAAGAGTAAAAGTACAATATGTGCATTGACCCATGCATAAGTCAACTCAGTTTTTTTGAGGGGCGGGTGGGTCAATTTTTGACTAAAATTTCTAAACTTATACATGAGTATGTACAATATTTTGGTGGTTGCCAATTCCATTACTTAAAATGAAGACGAGGCAAAAGAGTCCTTCAGAACATTATAAATAATGGTGACAGCATGTGTTGCTCCTACACAGGGGCACCAGCTCATGCAAATGACATTTCCAAATAAGCACTTCCTAGGTGAGTTCATTGACAGATCCACATGCTCTGAAGACAAAACATAGCCTTGCCAACTAGCTTGTACTGACCCAACTAATTTACTAAGGCATGGGTATTTCTATTTACTAAATCAATTAAGATAACTCTTAGGGAAAATCAGGCTGCAATAAATTAGGATTGGAGTCTGCCAAGCACATACATTTTTATGTGTACTTCACTCTCTTCCCCCACTGAAAGCAGTGCAACTTAAAATGTTCTGGAATAGAGGTGAATGGCACCCTTACTCTTCAAGGTACTAGACATGCCTTGCAGCAAAAGATAACATGACTACTCCTTTGAATGCCAGAAGAGCTATTTCAAATACACCTGAACTATGTTGATCTCACAGTGAAAATCCTTTTGATAAGCTTTCTGTTTGATTCATCATCTGGTCTACAACATGCAGAAAGCAAATGGAAGGAGCATAACCCTACAGGTGTCGCTGACTAAGACAAATCTGATTTCTGGACTTAGAAGAGCCACTAAAAATATTATTCATAGAACAGATTGATTTGAAGCCTTAAAACCCAAAGTCTAAAATATTCAGCAAGTAGCTGGAGTTTTGAATTATTTTGTAGGTAAAGTGTTATGCAAACAATAAACTGAATGCTGTCGCTGAGCCTGCATTTTCATTTTGGATTAAGCCATACTAGGCACATAATGATTAGCTTTCCTTATTATTTTTCTTCATATAAAATGGGTGGACGCCTTTTTTACCCTTTGGTGAATGCAGGGAAATGCTCATCTGTGGACAGTATGGAGAACAGGTTCTGAAACTTTAGATGTTACATAACCCTGTTGCTTAATTTATGCGCTAATAGACTAGTAGATGGCTTTTAAAATTAATCCATTTCTTAAAAGGCTAAAGCGTGGGGGGAGGGAACATTTTTCTTCAAGGCTATTATATCTAGAAAGTGAGGAGGGAAATTGACAAAGTGACTTTTTAAACTAAAAAATGGTTCTTAAAAACCCTATAAAACAGGAGACTAAAGATCATAACCCCTGAGGGCTAAAACATTTTTAGGATGTCATTTTGATGTAATGCTGGTTGCTATATAATGCAGGTAAAATAATGGCACAATTCTTTTAAAACAAAATGAATTTTAAAAATTAAGCAGACTCATTTGGCATCAATTGAAAGGACACATGAGTAAAACTGATCCCTCCCCCTTTCTCTCATTGTTGGTTACAACTTAAAAAAACTTAGAGAGCAGAATTCCATCAGAACTAAATCCTCTCATCTCATTCTAGACATACACTAGTATGGTACAGATGGGCAAAAAGCCCTGTTGTGCAGGTGGGGTGAGGGCTAAGCAGCCAAACACTCAGAGCCCTCCCCATGCTGCCCAGGCACCATCTTGACATGCAGCAGTTCAGATGGTGCACACAATGATGACATTCCTTTGATGCAGCGCCCAAATGGCGCCATGCGAAAGGGGTGTGATAAAACCGCCCGGCAGCGACTGTGGCGCCTCTTCGCAGGCAAAAAAAGGAGCCGGAAAAAACAGCTTCTATTTGTGCTCTACGAGGCTGGATCGGTGTTGTGTGCATTTGCCACAGCACTGATCCGGGGCAGAAAAGGATGGTGTTTCATCGTCCCTTCCTGCCCATCTCTACCGGGCCTAAGTGTGTTCCCAAACTGCAATTTTGCAACCCTTGAAACGCTCTAGGATATCTTCCAAGCTCCCACAGCTCCCCTTTGATAATTTTGGTGATTCCCCTGTCTTCAAATAGTCAGAAATAGAGAGGCTTTACTTCCCTCACCTCCTGCTTCATGATCATCAAACAACTCCCAAAACGGCAAAACATAAAATTGGCCAAAAACATCACTTCTAGTTTTGTTTGGGTGTAGAGATGTAGCCCACTGGAGGTTAAGTGGTGGTGATAATTGGCTCTCCATGGAGCTGCCCACTCCTAATTTATGCCAAGGTCAGCAAATGCTGAGGGTACAGATGTATCCTAGTGTCAGTGTCAGATGCTTTGCATCTCAGTTGCATCTCTGATATCACAGTTGAATTGTCTACAGTGCAAAATAATATTAAATACTCAACAGAGCTTATTCCTGATTAAAAAGCATATCCAATGGTAAGCCTACAACAACTTTGGCCTGGAAGCACAAATATAAGATGATTATATTTCATATAGGAAGTACATCTTCGTTTTGGTCTGGGTTGTCTGGTTGTTGTTGTTGTTTTCACAGTTGATTCCACTATCCAAAATAACAGTAAATGTTATTCACGTTAGGAGTAGGAAAGGAGAAAAGAGAGAGGAGGGACACCAGAAATCGTACATAGATTGTTCACCCTGGATTGCGAAAGCCTTCTAAAATGTTCCAATAGAAGCAACTGGGAACTGTGAATGTTCAACACCCCTGAAAAGTTAGTTCTTTGAAGAGTAATCATGGGATTTCAGTTTCCTGGCTTTGCAGACAGGAAGGGGGGAACAAACAAAAATGAGAAAAAGCCTTCTGCAGCAGCCTTCATGGCAATCTTCTTCCCTGCAGCTTGGTCAAAGACATAGTATTTCACCTTGTGAAAGTTTAAAAAGAAAAAGTTAATGTAAGTTTTTATTTTGTGGCAATCTCTTGTTCATTAAGGAAGGCTTTCACAAGAAACCAAAATACGACATCCGTGGATAAATGAAAGCATTGTTTCAAACTGTTGAAAATGGATTTTTTTAATACAATTTTTTCTGTTTTTGATTTGTTTAAAGGAAAAAGGTGATACTTGAAACCCTAATTTAGTGCTGTTGTAAACTAAGGATTGTATAACACCTGCCTCAAAAGAGACAGCAATAAAAGCAATACACATTTCTATTATGTGTAGAATGTTTGCGTATGGAGGGGAAGGAATAGAAAAGATCACTAGGAAAGTTTCCTCATTCTGTTACTGCAAAACACAGCTTGACGCAACAGGGTGCAGAAGTTGGTGTTTGTTTCTTTCCCCTGCACCAAACAAAGCCCACTCATTCAGATTTACTGTTGAGCTGCTGCAGCCATCTCCAGCCATTCTGTGCCTGGTTGAGAAAAGGAGAGGGGGGAATTGGAGAAGCATCTGACTTTGTCCTCATAGCCAGACATAAAATGATTACACCGTCTGCTGAGATCTCCCAGTAGACCTCAGCAGATGATGCAATCATTTTGCATCTGTTAACAGGGACATAGCCAGATTACTTGTCTCATCTCTTCCCACTTTCCAGCAGGCATAGAATAGGCAGCTCTACAGTAAGTAGTGGTGATGGGGCAGTGAATGGCTAGCAGTAGTTTAGTTCTGCACTTGGAACTACTACACTATGTTGAGCCATGCAGGACTCCACCCATTGAGTATGTTATTTTTGCTTCGAGGAACAGAAAAGGTGGTTGTGTGAGTTTCTGTCTCAGTAACTTGGCTGACTTTGGTTAACCTGTGCCTTGACTTAGGTAGGCTGCCATTTGCAATTCTGGTTCAGGCTGCAAAATGTCTTAAGCTGGCCCTGACTATTAAACATAGTTCAGAATCTTTGGGGCAGTTACAAGTATGTAAAAGAGTTATGCGTTCATAATTCAGTTATGCATTTACAATCCCTACATAGCTCCTAATTTATGAGTTACATAGGGACCATAAAAGTCCCCCCAAACCCCACTTGGCAGCAAGCAGTGGAGATCCATTACCCATCCATTGAGAAGCAGTTGCCTGACATTCCCATTCCCACCACACAAGTGATCTCTGGTGCATGGGGGATTTGTGATGGCGGTCCTTTCTCTGCCTGCCACATCAGAGATTGCTCACAGGAGAGCAGCCACTTCTTGATTGACAGGGGAACAGGCTCCCATTGATCCCAGTAGCTTCTTACCGTTAAGTAGGATTGGGGGAGGGTGTCTGACTGAATCTACTACATAGCACAGTACAGTGCACCCACGTCACACGCGGGCACACGTTACGCAGCTTTCAGCATGTGCTGAAATGGGGTTCAAGCATAGGTGGAATTTCCTTTATGCGGGGGGGGGGGGGGGGGGGGGGGGGTGGTGGTCCGGAATGGATGCCCCATGTGAAGAAAGAGCAGACTGTAGTTATGGTACTCCATAGTGCATGATGTTAATACAAGATTCCAATGTTTGCTTTCTGTGTTTCTTGAGTGCTGAGAAATCCTGATGAGAAGAATCCTGGTGAGAATTTTCACAGTAAGGCAATACAAAACTCGCATGTGTTCTTTTTTGTGAAAAAATAGCATTTTCTGCACAGGTAACAGCACTGTCTCTGCAGGAAATATTTGGCCATGATTCTGCAGCAAATGTGTAGCCACAACGTTATAGTTATGCTCTGTCTCCCAGTCTGACTCCTACCTTAAAATGTAGACAGAGAGAGTTCTATGGTGCTGATGAGTGGGACACTAAAGGATAATGCATCCAACCTCCTCCCAGCTGCTATGTGCCAACCAGAATCAGTCCCAATGGGGTCCTGCCATAATTCATTGACCCACTGCTGCTCATTAATGGGAGGGGCTAGATGTGTGTAGTGCCCTACTTGTTAGGACCACAGATGTCTATGCCCCTAGTGTGCTAGCTTGGTTTTCAATTGAGCTTAGGGAGCATTTATGATCGTGGATGTGAATAGGAAACAGTGATGAGATTGTAAGCCTAGTTCATGACATTGTAACTGGCTAATAGGATGGCAGCCATCTGTGCTGCTCTCTGCACAAACTGTGTGAATTTTGTACTGAACGAGTCCTGAAATTGTGAATAATATTCAAA
Organism: Sceloporus undulatus; assembly: GCF_019175285.1. Lineage (NCBI taxonomy): Eukaryota > Metazoa > Chordata > Lepidosauria > Squamata > Phrynosomatidae > Sceloporus > Sceloporus undulatus. The sequence goes on from NC_056522.1 coordinate 132,049,926, forward strand.
AACTGTGCAGTTTTGCAAAAAAAAAAAATGTCATTTATATCTCCTCTGACTCAGATGCAAGGGGCAATGCCAAAGGAATTAGAAGCAGTTGTTAGGGGTTTTTGTTTTGCTCAATGGCATTCTCCCTGTGAGCAGCAGACAATGATGGTCATATGAAGGATGCTGCCCCACCAAAGCTACTCACCATTGAGAGATGGGGCAGTTTGTATGAGTCCCTCATCACAAAAAACAAACGAACAAACAAAAAATCTGAAGTTTGCCTTGAATCGTCCATCTGAAGACTGCAGTGTTTCCCCCTAAATCTGTGTAGATAAGCTTAAATTCTGAGACCAACGCAAAAGCTATAAATTGAAGTCACTCTCTAACACATGGTTTCAGATTTTGGGACCCAGCATTGGGATGATGAAATTAAAAAAGTATATTATACTCTAAAGAAAACACCTTGTATAATCTTTTGTTAAATCATCAGCAAACTCTCAGCATCTCTCCACTTGGTTCACTTGGCTGGCAAGGTGAAGGCTGGCAGCAAAAGCTAAGGTTTACATTTTCCAAATGTCAGCCTTGCATAATGTGTCAAATCTTTGGCCCCATTCCAGGCTTCTACTTTGAAAATTATATTTCATCACCCCCTGGCTGTCCAAAGGACAATTATGTGGGGATGGTTTTAAGTTTAAGAGTAACTTTAGAATAAATAAGTTGGGCAGATTGTTGTCATGTTCATGGTGCTTTTGCTGAAAACAAACAAGAGCAGTAAATGTTACAAATGACATCCACACAATTTTGAATTAAGTGGCAAGTATTATTCAAGGATTGCCTAAGTGTCCTATAGGCACCAGATCCTGCCTGATCTTGGAAGGTAAGCAGGGTCAGCCCTGGTTAGTACTTGGATGGAAGACTGCCAACGAATACCAGGGATTGTAGGCTATATCTGGAGGAAGGAACTGGCAAAACAAACTCTGACTATTCCTTGCCAAAGAAAATCCTGTGATATATACACACACAGACAGACACACACTCAGGGGCAGTCTCTCTCTCTCTCTCTCTCTCTCTCTCTTTATTTCTCTTTCCCTTCCGTCTTTCCTTTCCTCCCTCCTCTTTTCCCTTTCTTTTTAAACCTCCCCAAGGAAAAACCTAAGTATATATAGCACCCATGAATGCCACCATTTTAAAATATGTTTAACTATAAGGATGGCATGGAATGGCTTTAACAGAAATTTGATTCCAGTTTCTTGCATCAAGGGTAGAGTCTATAAGGTTCTTTGCAACATCAAAAGCTTTGTACACCATGACTGTTCCTTTATCTTGGAGTTCACCATTTGATTTTTCTATTAAATGGAAGGTGGCAATTAGTCTGTGAGTAGAGACAGAAAATAATAAGAGAATTAAAATAATAGTCACAAAAATTAGACAGGCAAGGTTTGAAAGAAATCAAAAGGACTGAAAGAAAATTCTGAGCTTGAAACATTTCTCTGTAACTTTTGAGAGCATGAAAGAGCTTTCAGCTTGTCAGAGGCATGTGTGATAGAACTAGGATTTCAAACATCTACCGTGCTTTTATATTCTAGAACAATAGCCCTTTTTTATTTTGCTAACAAAAAGTGCTTGTTTCTTTTATTTTTCCTATGACTAATGTTATCTCTTTGAATAGACAAACTGGCATGTGGAATTTATACCAGCTGTGTCTTTTCCTCTATACTGAAAAAAAAAATACTTTGTATTAGTAGAAAATTATTATAATTGTACATTAATTTAGCACTGTGGATTGATACTTTGGGGATATAATAGACATGTCTGTTGGATGGAATTGCAGTGTACCATTTCCCCTCCACCTCCTCTTCCTCCTCTTTCCTTTCCTCCTCCTCTTCCTCTTCCCCATCCAGAAGCATCTCTCTTTAGTACAGTTTGACTAGTAGCATTCATGCAATAATGGTACAAATTGAACTGAAGGTAGCACACTTCTGAAGATACTAGAATGATCAGCTGACCTTGCTCAGTCTTGTTTTATTATTATTCCACAACTCTGCTTGTGAACATTGATTAAATGAATGATAAGGTCCATGATAGATCGATTTTCCACATTTTTAATTTAGGAGGTAAAACATTCTATCACTGCCGTGGTTGAAAATTATAGCTGAGATAATAGAGGTCTGACTCTAGTTGAAGTTAAAAAGGAAAAAGTTGTCCCTCAAATGTCAAGGCACCTCGTGGTCCAAGATGATTAAAACTAAACTGTTTGCAATATGAATCCCAAGGTGCTGCTATATCTCAGCTACCATGACATTTAGCCAGTGACTTTTCATAGCTTGTTAATAATGTATAGCTACCCCAATATAAATTCGCAGTGATGGAACTGGCCTGTTAGAGTGGAGTAGTTAACAAGATTTATTCTATCCAGAAAATGCAGATTTGAATTGTAGGGAGGGGCAGGGGAATCAGGACGAATGTCAAAAGAACTTTTCCATGGACTGTCTTATTTCATGGAAACTCAAGAGGAATTTGTTTCATTCTGATTTATTATTCTCCTCAGACCCCTAATTTGGAGGAAGAAATACTCCAACTCTTTTCTTAATTCATGATATATAGCATGCATTCTGGAGGGAATGAATCCTAAACAATTTAATAGTCTGTATCAATCCAGTCATCAATACAGCCAAGCAAAATTGAACCCAGTAAACAGTAAGCAAAGGCTGCCTTGGTAGGTAAAACTGATGTTAATGACTGCCCCTGAATAAAAACCAGCAAATGGCTCTATTGGAGGAAGGCCATTTGCAAGATTTTCGCCTTCAACCTGGCAGTTATACAAATTATTCATAAGCTGCAAAATGTCAGCAGATAGATGAAAAGAGATGAGAAAAGGGTATAAGTGAGAAACAGAGACAAGGAACAATGGGTTACAGCAGGATATGGATTAAGTCTGGGAGGAAGGGAGGGAAAGGCAGTGTGACATTTGGAAAGTTGCAGGCTCGATATAAGATGGAAGGGAGCTGTTTAACCAGAAGACACAAAAATTTCATCAGGGACTTCTGCTGATATGAACAAATAAAGGTAGCTTAGAAGTGAGACAGCTTTCAGTTGCTTTCGCCTTCAGTTTCATTTTTTGGGGTGGGTGGACTGGTCAGGAATAATTATTTCTGGCATGCAAGAGATAAAGCCTTCAGATTTGTTATTGTCAATGGATGTAGAATCACATGTTAAAAGCACTTATTAAGAAAAAAACCTGGGGAGGGGGGAGATACCCTGGTCTGTCCAAATCAAGGTCGCTATTAAAACGGCTGTTATTTGAATCTTCATCTTGCTATCAGTCTTCTGAATATTTTGACTGTCAAACATGTTGATGTCCTCTAAGTGCATGTTTTCATTTCTTTCCTATTAGTATCACTACCTTCACAGGCAATGCAGCTGCTATTTTGACATTTTATCTGGTATCATTTCTAAGCAAACATACTTTGAAGTGGAGTAGCTGCCTCTTATCCCGAGCACCAGACATTGGCCTTTGAATCTTTTGTGGAAATAAGAAATAAGGCAGCTGTGGCTTTATCGAAATTAGTTGAAAAAGAATGATAAGTGTGCTATCAATGATATCTCTGGGCAAGCTGATAGAAAACGTCTGCAAGGGAGTTCATGTAAACATGGCCCATTAAGAGTGAAAGGATGTAATTTTGTGAGGGCCCATGAGTTACTTCACAGGGGAAGAAGCAACAGCCATTCAAAACCCTCATTTGCATCTTTCCCACCTGGAATTCCTAACCCATTAAACTATTCCAGAAGGTCTTGACAGCTGACCGTATCAAAGCTGCTGAGAGCAAAACCCATATGATCCTATTCTTTCCTTTTAACCCCCAAATGAACGTAATCCACCAAAGACATCAAAATAATTTCACTCTCAATCATAGTTCAGACAGGAGTATAGAAAATCAGTGTGGCATTGCCATCATGAAAGATGGTGACTTCTCCAGTGCTGGCCTAGGAGGATGGTTCCTAGGGCAGAGTTTAGCTTCTCTAGCATGAAGACTATAAAGCATGTAACAGAATCTTATATGGCCTGTTAACGTAACTTTAGTATGCTTAGCTATGTAGCAGAGGCAATACAAAACCCCTTTACAGAATTATGTAGATGTCTAATGGGACAGCAACAAGAATACCTGATGTGTAGTGGAGCCCAATGTACATCAGGCACTTTGCCCTCTACTGGATGTAGACATTATGCAACTGTGCAAATCTAATTCCTGCATATGTAAGTCCGCTTACCAAGATCTGTATAACAACAACAACAATAAAAGACCAGACCAACTTTACCCAATCTAGCACCCTTCCAATATATTGGACTATAACTTTAGCCATCCCCAGTCAACTTAGCCAATAAGATACATGCAAATCGCTGTGGGAGGCTGAACGAGACAACAGCAAGTCGGAGAATGTCAGTGATGTCTGTACTTTATTTATTGCTGCATAATATTATGTTAAAGTATACTATGCTTAATTATGTATTAATTATATCTGTAGGTGCCCAGATGGGTTCTCGGGTCATTTTTGTGAAATAAACATCAATGAGTGCAACTCTTCACCTTGCCTACATAACTCAGTCTGTGAAGACCTTATTAATGGCTACTTCTGCAGATGTCAGAGAGGTAACTGGTGGAAAATAAAACAATTTTTTAAAAAATTGCAGTATGTTACTACTGAAGGACTCTGGCTGTAGAGAACATTCTTTACCAGGCTTATAAGGGGCATACTGGAAATTTAGCTATGTGGTTAGTGTTTCCTGTAAACAGAATATAACGTACCAAGAAATTCCTTTTTACTTGCTTCAGAAATTATTCTTAAGTGGAAACAAATATAACCTCTTCATTAAAAAAAAAACAGCCCTACAACAAAGAAAGATATATTTTTCTTTGAATGGAAGCAATTGAATGCACTTAAAGATTGTCTGGAGTCCAAACATAAGATCAGTCATTTTAATTAGCATTTTAAAGTGTTTAATTTTGTCATGTGTGGGACAGAATGATAAAATATTACTGTAAAAATAAATTTGTAGAACAAATAGTTTGCATTTTGAATTAGGACCATTCTAGGAACTGACTTGGCAATGAATGGGTTTGGCTTAAATTGCTATCTGGCTTTCAGCCATGACATCATAGATGGGAAATATAATGGTTGGATCCTAGATTTAGAGCAGGATCCCAAGATGGTCCTCCTAGCATAGAGCATCAGGGTCTGGTAGAAGTGGGAGTGCGGGCAATCTCTCCATCTGACTCATGTCCCCCAAAATTCTAGCTGTCTGGGAAACTCCCAAGTCAGCTTTGTCTCCTAAAGCTGCAGGGAAAAGTTGAAGACAGCCCCATTATGCTAGTGCTGCACTGCCAATGTGACAGTGGAATTTAAGCCTGTGCCAATGCTTAAAGCACACACAATAAAACCAGTGGAATTTAAGGCAGGGTACAGACCACCCAAAAAGGGCGGTCAGCCTGCGCCTTGTTTTGCTGTGTGAGGAAACTGCAGCGGACAAACCACATGGCTTCCTTGCGCAAAAAGCGGATTCTTTTTGCAGCGCGATTATGATGCCACAGTGCACCAGTGGTGCACTCACAATGTCACAATGGCATCAAAATGGTGGTGCCCATCTGTACAGGGTGCCGCTATTTTGACGCCCTCGTCACAAGCAAGGGGTGAGGGGTGTCTGGAAGAGCCGCCCCTCATACGTGACGATGGTGGCCCATTGCGTCTGTCTGCCCCGGGCCTAAGTGAATCATGACTAATTTGTCCTGTTAAAACAAGGAACTGGAGCCCTTTGTGGCTTAATTTACATGCTGGTAGTTTCTTCTGCCCATTATACATAAATAATTATTTTTATTTTTGGTTCTATGGAACCAAAAGTCAGTGATAAATCCCATTTTGGGAAAAAGATGTCTATAAAATAAATGAATGAATGAATGAATGAATGAATGAATGATGTGCACATTCTTTTTTTCTCATTCTGCCAGGTTGGGAAGGCTTCCACTGTGAAGATGACATCAACGAATGTGCTTCTAATCCTTGCACACATGGGATCTGTACCCAGAATGAACCAGGCTTGGGTTACACCTGTTACTGCCAGCCTGGATTTGTGGTATGTTGCTAAGTTCCCAATAAATCCTTTATCATGTCTTAAATTTTTCCTCCCTAGTAAGTAGTTTCTTATGATTTCAAAATGTTTCCACAAGTAGAATACTTCTCTCTCCTGTGATGACAGTCTTTGTTATATATTGGCATTGTTTGCATTCTCATTAACACCCAGGAGCAGTTTCACTGTGTCCTCTTTTTGAATTCTGTTTACTGAGGACCTGTGGGTAGTCACCAGCTATTCTCCCTCCTGTGCCAGCACAAACAGCAGCAGTTGGCATTTCAACTGTATATAGAGTTCAAAAAGTTGCTTTTCAAAGTAGTTAGCTAACAGTTCTGAAACCTAAAAGTAGATTATTGTTAGTTATAATTTTGAAATAAACTTGTTTTTCTCATTTTAAAAAGTAACTGAAAATGATAAATGGCCATGTTGCAAGTTGCTGCTCTGTGGGCCACACTTTCCTTTATTCTAGAAGTCTTACTTGCATTGGCTGCTTTCCTTAGAGCCCACAAATAAGAAATCACCGAGGTAAGGAAATGTGTTGTAAAAATGTGGCCTGATTCTCAGCTACCTTTCCCCATCTCTAAACTAAACTCTTCAAAAGAACTAAACTTTTCAAAAAGCCATACATGATACAAAGCATCCCATGGATAACACAGTGTCTGTGTAAAATAAGACCTCAAACACCAACACAGTCACTCACAATCAGTGAGGTAGACTGGAAGGATTTGAAAAGCTGATCTAATATCACAGTTCCAAATTCTGCCCTTTTGCTACAGTTCCACAAACTAGGAGCACAATGCACACTAACCAGGTGGCCTAGTTGAAGGATGTATAACACACTACACAGAATTGAACCAGAATGGCATTATTGACAGCCCTTTGGAGTAAGATAGCTTGTGCATTACCATTAACTCATCTGCATCTTTCCTAAGAGGAGAAAATCCATGAGGAGATTACTGAAGCTGCCACACAAAGTTCAACCACCTGCCCTGTAGCCAATTCCCTAACTCTTTCTTTCAAGCCTATGACTGACCAGGTTAGATGCACATGAGAGTCACACACCTTCATAGTTACTAAAACAGCAAGCATGGTGCACAGTAGGATACAAAACCAACAAACATGACAGCACAGGGATCCTGATTAGATAAGGCACTACTACTGCCAACAGTGGTAATCATGCAGCCTTCTTTTCAGCCTCTGGCTCCTTGCAAGGCCTTCCTTTGGTACATTTATTATATGAATGGGTTTCCCCACGAGCTTGGTAATCATAGTCATATTATGAGAAGGGCTTTATCATACATTTCCCATCAGGAATCTGTTGAACACTTTACACCACATGATTGTTAATAATTGTAGAATGTGCCTGGAGAATCAGGTGGTGACTTAGGCTACTCCCTTTGATTGATCTGAAAGTGGGGGATCATGATCTTCCTCCACAGCTGTGGCTCCAGTTTATCCCATCTGAGGATGGGGTTATGCTCACCCTCATTCTGAAAACCTCACCCAACTGTAAATGTTCAGGCTGTGTACCCTTGATAATTTATATTTGCCAACCAGAAAAATGGACAGAATGTGCCATAGCTGGGTGTGCATCAGGACTCTTGAAAAATAAAACAAAAAATAAGGACAAACTCAAAATGCTCAGGTGTAAGCCACCTTCCTTTTATGGAAGTTTATCGCACTGGCCCTGAAAGTGCGTTCTAAAATGTGTGCACACGCGGGCGTGCACGGAACGTGATGGAGCCAAGAACCCCATTTTACTGCACGCTGGAATGCCGCCTTTGCCGCCGAGTGTTCCAATCACATCCCCGTTCCGTTCCAGAGGGCGCCATTTCTGAGAACGCTTTAGAACAGTTCTCAGAAATAGCGCCCTCAGGAACAGAACAGGGACACAATTGGAATACTCTGAAAAATCTGCACATCTACCCCTCTGCAACTTAATGACATTTCCCTAGAGGCTTCTCTGGGGATGTAAGAGAAAAAGGTTAAATCTGTCCACACTTGACAAATCCTATGGCCCCCCCCCCCCCCAAAAAAAAACCCCCAGTCTCCATATGGGCAGCTACAGGCAAAGAATTCCTAATGATGTAATATGTGATTCGGCCCCTATTCATGGTGGTTGCTGTGATTTGTTACAGGTGTCAACACAGTATCTACAAAACACATGGAAATTAGGGGAGAGTCTTTGCATTTACAAAAAGAACATTACACCATCTGCTTCTATGTTTAATGACTGACCTGTGGCATTTAACTTTTGTGCTAACTCATGACCCACCACAAAATGTCTTTTTTGCTTTCAATTGTCAGTATCACCACCAGTCATGCATAGGGTTGCCAGTTAAGGATGCTTTCAGGCTCTGAGGTCTCCAGACCAAAGCCTGAGATGTAGGAGTGACCATTGGCAATGTTATTAAGTGATATATGCATTACCAACCAGTTGTTCACAGCTTGTCATTCAAATACTCTCTCTTTCTCTCTCTCTTTGGAAATTAAGACAGAAATGTTTGCTAATGATGCTGTTTCCAGATCAAGATGAAATTAAAGGATTTTATTCCTTCTCACTGGGATAAGGGACATTTAATTTAGCCTACATGCTTCTAGCTAGAACATGGATGCAAATCACAACAGAGTAGAGGGTGAACCCTGGTGCCACAATGACAGGGAGGGGAAATGGAAGCTAACTAAGCAAATACACAGACTTTTCAAGTTGTAGCAACAAATCAATTAATTCTTGCAAACTAGCAAATTACTTAAGCTGGAGGCATGTAGTCCTCTCCTCTAGTCTGGATTCTAGCCAGGATTCTAGTCCACCAGGCCTGGATAATTTGCACCTTCATCTCCTGCATGGAGATGACCCAGGAAAACTGAGGTTTCATGTCCTGAAATCTGGCAACAGTATGTGGTTAGGGATGGATAGGGTTGTCAGATAAAAGGAAAGAAAAATCCAACATGGCCAATGTCTTTGCTATCAAATAGTTACCAGAATTTAAAAAAGGTAAACCTAGTTCATTGTTCCCATCTCCTGATTTTAAGCTGTATTCCTTAAGCAAATAATAATAATAATAATAATAATAAT
>NC_056522.1:132064104-132111127 GCF_019175285.1 Sceloporus undulatus
TGCCCAAATCTCTCAGTCAGTATTTCAGTTGGGTGTTCTAGAAATTGCAGTCTAAAAAAATAACTTTTCTGAATTGAGCTTTCTATTATCAAAACAGTCACCTGCTGTAGTTCCTTTAAATCCAAGAGACAATTATTTTCTGAAGTAACCTAGCCAGTTGTGACAAAACTGATGACTGCTGCCATGGGTTGGGGAAACAGAAGAGACCAGATTTATGATGTGGAGGGTTTGGTACGAAACTATGTTTATGAAAAGTAATTTAATAATCATATCCTGAGGAAATAATAAACATAGTTAGGGCTGTAACCATAATTTAATTTCCAATGTAGGAATCTTATAATTAGTATGTGAAACTAGTCATTTTTCAGGGACGTAGCCAGGATTTTAGGAAGGGGGGAGTACAGACTAAGTGCCACCATTATAATGGGGCTTGGGTGCGGCGGCGCAGCAGCATACACCATTCATTTTTCTAATGGAAGGGGGGGGTCCGGACCCCAAGAACCCCCCCCCCCTTGGCTACGTCCCTGCATTTTTTCAAGTAACCACAAGTGTCCTCAACTAGGGGCGGGGTACAGGGGCAGTGTTCTCCTTTGGGAGAGTACTGCTTTCCTCCTTTGATCAAATTGGCAGTAATAAATTTGATAAAAATGGGACTGGATGATGCTTTCCAAAAATAGCAAAATGTTTGTGCAAGACAGAAAATGGTTTGCTGGCATATGGAAGACAGAGAGAAGACAAAAAGAAAGAAGGTAAAGAGTTATATGCTTGTGAAAATACACATGCGTTTTATTGCCATGACTGTATTTGTGTCTCAGTCTTATTTCAGGGATTAAACTTTAGGGCTTAACAAGAAGAACACAATACAGCCTTTCTAAAGGTTGAATTATGTGTATGTAGAAGTGTGTATGTGTGTGTAAGTAATAGTAACCCTCCCATTGTTCTGATTTGTCAGGGTTAATTTAAGCTACTTTTAAAATGTCCCAGTTTTCCTCTCCTCCTTTGACCTTAGCTTATTTCAGTTGCTGCAAACTGAGTTCAAAAGTAATTTGCTGTCTTTTAACTCAGAAATGTTGGAGAGGAGAGGATGGAATCTTGGGATTCCCAATAACCATTTTGAGAGAAAAGTGTGATATAAATATTATTATTATTATTATTATTATTATTCCCAATAGACACAGACAAAAGCAAATTGCTACAGCATCTCTTAGCTTGTGTGTTCTTCCTCATTTATAACATTTTGCCATCTTAACCACACCCTGATGTTCCTTGGCTGTATGTGTCTCGGTTTTTATCTGTGAAATGTTGATGGTTATGCAATACCACTGTCAAAAGTATCCCTATTTATAGATGCAAATACAGCAAGTTTTTGTTTTTCTAAGAGTTAAGAATAATTTTAGTGTATAAGGACATGTTTTGTAAAGATGTTGCAGCAGCAGGCCACACAAATGAAATTATAGTCTGGAAATCACTGTGTACGTGAAGCCTCTGCAACATAAAGTAATTACAGCATCAAACCAAATTCTTTGCATTCTTCTGAATTATTTTGATTTAATCTCTAAGGAGCATATTGTTATGCTGCAAAGTGGCAGATGACTTCAGGGCAAAGGTATTCCCAGGACACAACATATTGCAGGGATTATGGGATGGAATCTTTATTCTAACACTAAAGATGGTTCTTTGAACTGATGGGAAGTCAAAATGCCATGCTTAAATTACTGTTTTAGAAACGAGATCTATGGCCTGAAATCAGTAAAGGCAAACTGCTCAGTTAGATCCGATTAATTTTGGAAAGTGTAGCCTTCCCAATTTAAACATGCAGCATTGGGGGGCGGGGGTTGAAAGAGAGCAATAGTTTGAACCATTTAATGCAAATATGAAAATGAACATGGCCTTCTAATTGACTTATTTTTTAAAAAAATATTCTCCCCTAGGGGCGAAGCTGTGAGCTTAATTATGATGATTGCTTAATGCAGTCCTGCCCTGCTGGATTTCTTTGCGTGGATGGAATAAACAATGTCATCTGCTTACCTGAAGTCCCCCAGAGGGGCCAAGCCATCACCAAAATGGAAGGAGAGCCCTCTGCTGAGCCATTACAGAGAGGTCTCACACAAGGCCAGTCAAGCCACCCAACACCTGAGATGTATGCATCTCAGATTCCCACAGGTCAGTGCCATGTGTCAGCCTGATGTGAAATTCTGTTCTTTCAGTGTGTGTACATTTGTTTCTGTTTTCCTGTTCTTCTTGGTTTATTTTAACCATCCATTTCTTTCCAGGTTTGCAGTGTGCCTTTCTTTAACTACACACATGTCTTTTCTGTGAATTTGCATGCCATTCTTTTGTTTGTCAGAACTCCTGACAGACCTGAATGCTTTATGTTTGCAAGGACAATATTCTTTCTCCATCTCTTGGCCTCCTATGCATAGGAAATTGCATTGTTCTGTAACTTAACTAAATTTCTCATTTGAGCTTGGCTGGTATGTGCAATTTCATTGGCTTCACAATATGTCACTACTCCTACTGTTAACACAATTCTCTTGTATCTGGAAGGCAGACAGTTCTGCTTTACTCATGAGAACCTCGACTTTCTTCTTCTCTCTCCTATCTTTTCTTGTGTGCATCTTTTCTTATCCTCTTGATGTTCTTATACATAAGCATACTTGCAACAAGTTTGTCTATGTTTTGCCCATTTTCTTTCTTCCCCACTTCTTTGTGTCTGAGATTCAAAGACTCTGCTAGCATGAGAACCATTAAAAGCAGAAGAGTATCATAAATTCAGTGGCCTATTTTGAGTGTCACACATCTGAGTCCTTTCATTTAGGGATTGCTACTCTAAACACAATGTCATTATATACTGAACTTAAAAGTGCATATTTTGTTTTTCTTCATTGGCTATTTTTTCCCTACCTCTCCCCATTTTTAAAGCTACATAATGTTTCTTCTTGACATAGATAAGCAAAGTGAATGTGATCCAATTAATAATTATAATTATCTTTGTAACTATTCCAGATTGTCATGTCAGGCTTTAAGTTCTCAACGGCATAGATCTGTAATTTATTCTTTTTGTATTGATTCTCAGAAACAATTTGATTTAGCAAATTTAATACATCTCTTCCAAGCAATGCTATTTGTTCTGGCTACAGCCCTCACAATGTGAATAATGTGAGGGTTTGCATTTAGTCAGCTCTTGAGGTCACTAAAATCTTTCTTACACTTTTATTAAGAATATGATTTACGGAGTTGTATTTGTCTGCTATGGGATGCCTGGGTGAGAATTAATGGTTTTCAAGTAGCAATACAATTTGCTGTTGATCCAGCCTAGGGCCAAAGTTGTTCATTTTTTATTTTCTTCTAACTTTTTTCCCTTGCTTTTAAAAAAAAAACTTCTAAAGGTCTTCAAAAGACAGGCTTTCTCAGCCAAGGGATTCCTGCTACTTCTAGCATAGCTAAATTAATGCCCAGCATATCATTTGAAGGCTCTGGACTGGGATCATTAACCACTGATAGTGAGTCTTCAGCAGCATTTTTGCTAACTTCCTCCACAGACATTCTCACTTCACAGTTGTTGGGACATATAAGCCTATTTTCAACAAGAACAAAATCTGACATACCAGCTGTGCCAGGAGCTATGATTGATAGTTCACAAGATGTAACACTAGTCTTGCACACGCAAAATGAGTATGTGGTGACCTCATTTATCACAAAGTCTTTAATGACAGTTCCTCTTCCCTCTGTGCAAAGAGGTTTGTCAGTAGCAAACCATAGGATTCTTGCTTTATCTGTCACAGATGCAAGTACAGTAATTAGTGGCATGCCAGAGACCAAGATTGAATTAAATAGTCACTCATTATTTTCACTGAGACTCCAGTCTACTATTCCAGTAATTGTACACTCAGTTCCTTCTGTGCCTTTCTTGCCTCAAGAGAAAAGTCGGCAGCAATCAGCTGTTTCCCTAATATCAGTAGGTAAGGACTGGATTTTACCAAAGCCATCAGTGACATTTGTTTTTCCGTTAAAAGCAACCAGTTTAGAAAAGGTAGACTGCTTTAGCTCATCAGTGATGCAGGAATCCAAAAGACAAATATCCCTTCCAAATGAATATCGAGATATTGGTTTGTCATCCTTCAGCAAGGAGATCACAGAGTTCCATGCACAATCTGCTGGTTCTTTAAGCAAATTAAACCAAACATGTACAAAAGGTTCTGCAGCTGATATAAAATTCTCAAATGACTCTTCAGATGGGCTTTTGCATAACAAAGAATCTCTACTTTATGATGCATCCTGGATGAACTCGACAATACTAAGCAGCTGCTGCACATTAATGAAATCTACCACTGTTACTTCTGGGCATTCATATGTTTCAGAAGATGAAACATCACTGTCTGGGAAGTTCACAAAAGTATCTACTTGGTACCCTGCTGAAAAAGACAGAGATAAATCCAGCCTGGAAGAATATGTTCCAACTACACCCTTGCAGGGACTAAACTCTGGTTTCTTGTGTGTTTACTCAGACTGTATAGCAACTGTTCTTTCACAAACCTTCCATTTGGAGCCATCATTTTCAACACTCATAGCCTCTCAAAGAGGAAACATTTATGTGACAAGCAAATTAACTGATGTGGACCAGCTGACTGAAATGCATATTCTACCAGTACTGGACTGCCCACCATATGATCCAGTTAAGGAAATACTTTCATTAAAGAGTCAAGAGTATTCAGCCTTCATTTTCCAATCAAGTGATGCTCCTCAAGAAGAAAATGACAGCCAAGTTGCAAGTCATTCTGATGAGTCCACATCACACATGCTGATCAGTTCAGAAGAGAGACTTGATTTACATCTCAGGCATGCAGGCATTACACAGACGGGCTCAGTGGCTGATTTTCTTGACAGGCCTTCATTATCTGAATTTTCTGTTGATATGACATCTGGTTCAGTGTTATTTGACCAGCTACTCCCCGCACAAACTCATTCTGTTAAAATACCAATGCCACAGTATTTATTATCTCCAGATGAAAAATGGGCTGCCTCAACAGTGGACAGTGCATTGCAGCAGCAGTTGAGTACTCATGGGACCAGTGAAGAATTTACAGCAAGTCCAAATTCTCCTGTACCACAATCACATAGCATATCAATGCTGGCTTCAAGTGTTATTCCTTACCAGTTCGCAATGTCTGGTGAGTTGTTTTTACCTATTAAACTCCTGTTCAGTAGATATTTGGATGCTTCCTGAAGTTTTATGGCTATCTGTTTAATGGAGTGAGTAATGCAGAAGTGAACACAGTGCATGTGCACATGAAGGGCTAAATCACATTTTACAAAAATGGGATTTAAGGTCATCCAGGGAGATGTGAAAGCTGGTAAGGTATCTGATATTTTATCTGTTAAGAAATAGTTCTTTTTGAAGAACTGCTATGCCTGCCTAGTTCTCCTAAAGGGTAATTGATGAGTGTACTACTTCATACTACATATTGCATGTATGTGTCTTAGTACACGAGAAACCATCTAGAAACCAGCCGTCCCTAGTCCTTTCCTCTGCAGCATATTTATCTTCTAGGTGATTATTTTCTCTTTTTTCAGTTGTAAAGCATAGAATCATGTGATTTTTCTCACTTGCAGTGTGTAGAGATATGATTCAGGTGCAGATTAACAATCCTATATGCTACTTGTGGGAACTAGAGCATAGGCACATGAATCAGTGGAGAAGTGACATAGGCTGCATCTGCACTGCAGAAATAATCTGATTTGACACCACTTAACTGCCCTGGCTCCATGCTATGGAATTTTGGGAATTGTAGGTGGTTGTAGGTAATGAAAACCTACTACTCACTTGCAGAGCTTTGCTCTGGTGCCACTACCAATTACAGTTCCAAGAATTCCATAGCATGGAACCAGAGCAGTTAAAGTGGTGTCAAACTGGATTATTTCTGCAGTGAGGATGCAGCCTTAGAGAAGGTTTACTTTTACTAGGAACAGACCGAAGAGTAATCTGAAACTAATACTCACTGTTCTGGTAAGCATTTTTGGCAATACCCTCCCTTCCCACTGCCCCTCCCCACTTTTTACTGATTTTCTTTTGCTTCACTATTCTGTACCCAAACATTCACGCTTTCACTTGTTCCTCCGTCATTGTGTACATGTGTCTGAATGAATAGACTTCTAATGTTGTGCCTCCACATGACTCTGATTGTACTGTAGAACCTAGGGAAAGGTTTTCTATGTGTTGTATTACCTGAGAAACACCCAGACGGCCACAAAAAGGATTTAAGGTCAACATTCAAGGAGGGGAGTGTGCTAAGCTTACTTCCCTCTGTAGCTGCTCTCCTCACTATAAGAAAGTGATAGATAGGCTGAAGAAGTCAGCATCCGCTCTGTGTGTTCCATCTCTGTGCAATCCTGATTTTTCAGGATTTCTGGTCACTTGGGGAGTCAGTTCAGACAATCATGCACCACATAAAGAGAGCCATAGCAGATAGGGCCAGAGCGAGTGTCATACCCACTTCACATGTTGATTTTAACTCTTTTTGTGAATGCTCAAATAAGGCTATAGTGAAATGAAAATTTAGTGAAGTGGAAACAAGCAGAGAAAATAATGACAACCTTGTGATTTAGAGCAAATTATTTAACTGAATGCCCAGATTACTGATTCTACACACTAAATGGTGATAGCTGTCAACAGCTGTCAAGCCCTGTTAAAAAGTTTCATATTTAAAAAGTTAAATATCCCTGGATGCATTTGGTTGGGGGAAGGGGGAGATGTTTTACCTGTGTTTGCTTTATGTCTCTGTAGTTTAATTTGTAATGGCTACAAGACTAGCGTTTTACATTTTGTTGTGAATTTTACTTCCTCATACAGCCTGAGCATATATACATAATCATAGGCACAAGCCTACCCTAGCTCATATCCTGTTGTCAGATAAGATGTTTGCATTCCTGCAAAACAAAACAAAACAAAACTTCTTGTATCTTCTCTAATATCCAGCCTGGATATTATATATTCGAAATGCTTGGAACCAAAAGTTTTTTGGATTTCAGAGTTTGGTTTGAATGTGGGACTCCAACTCTGGAGGCCAGCTTCTATTTCTCACTTGGCCATGAAACCCAGTGGATGACCTTGGGGAAATCACATGCTCTCAGCCTCAGGGGAAGGCAGTGGCAAATCTTGCAAAAAAAAAAAAAATCTTGACGGTCAGAGGGTCACCATGAGTTGGAAACGACTTGAAGGCACACAACAACAACAACAACAACAACAACATTTTTGTGTGTGAAGCACATTTTGTGTGCATTGAACCATCAGAAAGCAAAGGTGTCAATGTAGACAGTTTTGCATTTTGGAATATTTTGGATTTCAGAATTCCAGATAAGGGAGATTCTGCTTATCACAAGAGTTGGGGAACATGTGGTCAACCAGATATTATTTTACTATCCCCTCTCATCTGTGGCTATTCTGGCTATGGCTAATGGGAACTACTATCCACCATCTGAAGGGCTGGCATTGAGGTTACGTGTGTCTAGGATGGTATGGTACAACAGGAACCACTTTATGGAACATAAATTGTCCAAGTGTCTCCATTGTTCTACAAAGCTTTAACATAAAGCAAATACTGGGTTGGATCCAGGCTTGCTGTTCTCACTTGCTGTTGGGTCCAGTGACAGTTCCTGTTCCACTATCTCAAATTTCTCTAAGAGGAAATGGGGGGGGCTGTTTTTGTTTGCTACCAGCCTCCCGAGCAGGTTTCCATCACTATCCAGAAGTGAAAATGGGTAGGTGGATGGGGAAAAGAGAAGCATCACAAACTTCCTCTGTGCTTTTCATCTGCAGAAGTGTCCAGTCCACAAAGTTGTGCATGGCAAAATCTATATGCAGAGTAATGTTAATAGTTTTGTTGATATTATTATGGAAATCATTACATAAGGCATTAAATCTGCAACCTTTGGCAACACTTACTGCATGACGTTGTTGCTGTTTTGTGTTGCTTTGCTACAAGATGTGGTTGGAAAGTCCCTTTTCATTGACAGGCAAAACCTATTAATAAGCTTGCATTTGTGCTGCTGTCTCATTAGTCCACAGATGTGAAATGTTGCTGCCAGAGCAGTTCCAATATTGGCAGCCATGTGGTGTCAGTGTTTCCTCCTATTCTCGCATCACCCCTCTCGCTTGATATTCCCTAACAAGATTTTCCTTTATTATTTTTTTCCTATTTTTTTCTTTTCTTTTTCTTCTTTTACTCAAATCATATTAGCTTAACTCTGGAATTGCATTAAAAATAAAATCTAAGTATAAAAACCTGAAAGACATGCTGGGTAGGACAAAGGGCAGGAAGGTGAAGCAAAGAGGGAGTATGGAAGGGAGCGTGAGGGAACATCAGTGGCAGAAACAGTGCCAGTCATGCTGTTGTGAAGCTCCCAAACTGATATGTTTGCATTTTCATTCATTAATTTGATTGCAGTGGTAATGAAGCTCAGGTGATAATCTATAATCTGCTGCTAGTTTCCATTTTGGTCACATTTCTAAACAAAGGAGTAACATCCTCACCCCATTATTTTTCAGAATAGTTTCCTATATAGCAGTAATTCCATGTCAAACTTTTGTTTAATTTTTCATGTACCCATTATGTATTTAATATATTCTAAGCTGAAGTTTATAAGGGATGTTCAGTGACACCTTTGCCTTCTAATACGGGTTTATCACATGTATTTTTGTCAGCTGCTTTCAGAAGAACTGCTATCATGCTCTTTAGTACTTTAAGCCTTGTCTTTATCAATGCTGCCAGATATGTCATTATTATTCATATCCTGGTATTTCATTTCATTTCCAGGAGCCTTGGTCATGTGCTTATTTTAAAGTAAGTCTTGTTAACTCTGCTTCATTGGCATATAAATCTGTTAATTGCTAGAATTGGGTGGCAGCATTCACCTGTTCAAGTGAGCTCTCCCTGAGCTTGGCTAAGGCTTCTAGATTTCATCCTTGTAAGTCAGGGTACGACCTAAATGTAGGAGGTTTACAGACCTCACTTGGAGCAGTCAACCTACTCAATGATATAGTGAACAGCTGTCACAGCAAAGAATAAAGCGCTAGCCTAGCATGCTTTTACTTTGATTTAGGGATGAACTGCGGCCCCCAAAGGCTTTTTGATGGGCTGTAACTTTGAAGCACACATCACACTTCTATTTCTTCAACTTCAGTCTCTCTCAGTTTTACAAAGGAAAGAAAAGTGGTAGACTGGCTGTCTTCCTTCATGTCCATGGTCATTACCACCAAAAAAACCCCCCAAGTTTATTACATTAATTAGCCCATTAGAATATAATCACTACTCTCTTGTGTGTGGAGGGATGAAGTCACACACTTTTCCTGCGTCAGGAGATGAACTGTGTACAGTGCGCCCGCGCCATATGCAGGCGCGCCATACGTGGCCTTGAGCATACGCGCTCAAGCCGTGGGGCGCGCGCAGGGCGGAAGGGGCGGCGCGTCCCATTCAATTGAATGGGTGCACGCGCCCGTTGCACCCCACGCGCACCTGCGCCGCCGCGCCACCGCGCATGAGCCCCATTGTTTCCAATGGGGCTCGAGCATAGGCGGAATTAGCCTTACGCGGAGGGATCCGGAATGGATCCCCCCCGTAAGGCAAGGACGGACTGTATTTCCATCATGAAATCACAGATACATTTACAACTGACGAACAGAGATCTGAGATGGATCCACAGCATCAACATTGCATAATGTCTCATTAGTCATTTTTTGTTTGTTTGTAGTACCATTTCAAAGGCAATTGGGCCAAATTATGAAACCATTTTATAGGTATCTTTTTATTTAATTTTTAAATGTTTTTTGATACAACAGAAAGAAGTTGATTTTCAATGCCAATCCATCCACACCTCTCAAACATAGTATTCCACCAAACTTACTGGTAATCCCAAAACAAGATCCTTATGAAGAATAATTTTGCAATATGTAATTCATTCACTTGTTTGCACATATAGAATCATAGAGTTGGAAGAGACCACAAGTGCCATCCAGTCCAACCCCCTGCCATGCAGGGACTCACAATCAAAGCATCCCTGACAGATGGCCATCCAGCCTCTGCTTAAAGACCTCCAAAGAAGGAGATTCCACTACACTCCAAGGGAGTTCCTCCTACTGTTGAGATGGAATCTCTTTTCCTGGAGCTTGCACCCATTGTTCCATGTTCTAGTCTCTGGAGCAGCAGAAAAGAAGCTTGCTCCACCCTCAATATGACATGCCTTCAAATACTTAAATAGTATTACCTCTTAACCATCTCTTCTCCAGACTAAACATATCCAGCTCCCTTAGTTATTCCTCATAGGGCATGGTTTCCAGACCCTTCACCGTTTTAATCACCCTCCTTTGGATACGCTCCAGTTTCTCAACATCCTTTTTAAATTCTGGTGCCCGGAACTGGACACAATATTCTGGGTGGGGCCTCACCAAGGCAGAATAGAGTGGCACTATTACTTCCCTTGATCTAGACACTATACTTCTATTGATGCAGCCCAAAATTGCATTGGCCTTTTTAGCTGCTGCATCACATTGTTGACTCATGTTCAACTTGTGGTCTACTTGGATTCCTAGATCCCTTTCACATGTACCGTATATACTCGTGTACAAGTCGACCTCATGTATAAATAGAGGGTAGGTTTGGGGGCAAAAATTATGGATTTTAATATGACCGGTGGATAAGTCAAGGGTGCAGCCACTACCTCTGCATCACAGAATAATAGAGTTGGAAAGGACCCCAAGGGCCATCCAACCCAACCCCATTCTGCCATGCAGGAACTCTCAGTGAAAGCAACCCCGACAGATGGCCATCCAGCCTCTTTTTAAAGAGCTCTAAGGAAGGAGATGCCACCACTCTCTGAGGAAGTGTGTTCCACTGTCGAACAGCCCTTACTGTCAGGAGTTCCTCCTAATGTTGAGGTGGAATCTCTTTTCCTGTCCCCTGTGCTCCATTTGTCTCTTGGCACTCCTTTGAGTGGAGACATTAGAGCTGCTGCCCTGGTCTCCCTGGTTCATGGTGTTCTGTGAGGTGCTCAAAGAATCATCACTGCTGCCACATCCCCACAGTTCTCTCTCTCTCTCTCTCTCTTTCTCTCTCTCTCTTCCTTCCCTTTGATTCTGTATTTGGGCAATCTGGCTCAAGGAGCTGCTGTTTTCTTATTTTGGAGTAAAAAGAGTAAAAGGGAGGCTCCCTCCCTCTCAGTCAGACTCTCCAGCTCCAGTGAGTCTTAGGTTTAAAAACAGCAGATAAAAAAGACTTTCTTCCCCTTTCTCCTTTTCCCAGCCACTGCTTGACCTCTCTAGCTGAATATTCTCAATTTCTCTTTCTAAAGTACAAGTCCCAGAAGGCAACACAAGGCAGCCAAATTAGTTAAAGTGGAACAATAACGTTTGCTATAATTTCCTTAGTTTCTGCTCCCTTAAAAACAGCAAAATAGCAGACATTTCCCACTTGGTCTCCTTTTCCCAAAAATGTTTGAGGGCTGCAGTCTGCCTTTTCAAAAACAGCCGGCTTCTCCCAGGGCTTGAGAGGGGAAGGGTCCTCTTAAAGTGGAAGAAAAGCCCAATACAGAGCCCAAACACACATGCAAAGGAACAGACGGAGATGGCTCTTTTTTTGTCCCCATGGAGCAGAGAGAGAGAAAGAGGCAAGGAGAGCAGCAGGGATACTTCCACAGTTGCAGCCGCAAGGCAAGGAGCCAGGTGTGGGAGGGAGGGAGGGAGGGCAGTGTTTCTTTTGCAAGGCAGCCTCCCCGGACGAAAGCCATTGCCAGCGGACCTCCCCTCCTTCCCTCCCACGTGGCTCTTTGAAATGTCCCTAGTTCTGCAGGGGGAGAGAGAGAGCTGGGTGGCACTTCTTTCAGGACACCCTCTGCTTTTCCCTCGGCTGCAAAGAAATTCAAAAGAGCCGCAGCTGCCATTTTTATGGGCCACATTGCCATATTCTCCCGTCTATAAGTCTAGCCCGGATTTTTGGACCAATTTTTTAGCATAAATTTTTCGACTTATAGATGAGTATATACGGTAGTCTCATTCAGCCAGGTGTCCCCCATCCTATATCTATGCATTTCATTTTTCTTCCCTAAGTGTAGTACCTTACATTTCACCCCACTGGTCACTTCCCTCCAGGATGAAAAGGAGCCATTGTTGAGCACCCTTTGGGTTCAGCCAAACAACCAATTACAAATCCATGTAACAGTTGCCTTGTCTAGCCCACATTTTACAAGCTTGTTTGCAAGAATGTCATGGGAAACCTTATCAAAGGCCTTACTAAAATCAAGATATACTGTATCCACAGCATTCCCTTCATCTACCAAGCTGGTAATTTTATCAAAGAAAGAGATTAGATTTGTCTGGCATGACTTCTTTCTCTGAAACCCATGTTGACTTTTTGTGATTATGGCATTGCTTTCTAGATGTTCACAGACTCTCTGCTTAATGATCTGCTCTAGAATCTTTCCTGGGATTGATGTCAGACTAACTGGGCAATAATTGTTAGGATCCTCATTTTTCCCCTTTTTGAAGATGGGGACAACGTTTGCCCTCCTCCAATCTTCTGAGACTTCTCCTGTTTTCCAGGAGTTCTCAAAGATTATTGCTAATGGCTCTGATATTACATTTGCCAGTTCTTTTAATACCCTTGGATGTAGTTCATCTGGTCCTGAAGACTTAAATTCATTTAGAATAACAGTGAGTATTAGTTTCAGATTCTGAACTTACTCTTTACTTATTCTGTGCTGCATTTCCCCTATTATGTTCTCTGCTCCATTTTCCTCAGGTTGAGCACCATTTTCTTTTTCTGAGAACACTGAGAAGGTGTTGAGTAGTTCTGCCTTGTCTCTGTCCCCTGTTAGCATCTTGCCATCTTCTCCATGTAGTGCCCCTACCATACCCTACTTCTTCCTTTTGCTACAGACATACCCCCAAAAGCCCTTTTTATTGTTGTTAACCTCTCTAGTAAGCCTGAGCTCATTCTGTGCTTTTGCTTTTCTGACTTTCCCCTTAAATGTGCTCGCTATTTGCTTGAATTCCTCTTTGGTTATTTCCACCTTTTTCCATTTCTTATACATGCTCTGTTTTAAACCTAGCTCAGTTGAAAGTTCCTTTCAGTGTACACGTTGATTGTACAATGTTCCTTTCAATGTACACAGACATGGCATATATGCAACGGAGAAATGCATATGGCCTAGATGGTCACATAGTGGGAAGGAGAGGGAAGGCAGGAAGTGGGGGATAGTGATAGTAAATGAAAAGCACTTGCAGTGTTTAGCCAAGTTAGATTCACCCTCCAATACTTCTGCGAAAATGGACCATATATTTATATATGTTTTGATCAACCACTTTTCCATGAAATATCATTTTCACCCACATGGCAAGCTTCACAAAGTTTTTACCATTTTACGTACACTGTGGTCTTGGATGTCTGCTTCTGCAAATAACAACCAAGATCCTATACTGGGGTTGTGTAGTATAGACCTCCACATGTGGAGTTGTGCAACTGTTTTGTTGAATGGCAACTTCTTTGCAACGGAATGCAAAATCCAATGCAAACTCAATGCACAACCTAATGGGCTTCCAGGTGTATGATGGCACTGTGTGCACAACTTCACTTCCACAGTGTTAAACTGAAACTGAGTACAGATTTTCAACATCAGACAAAAATGTCCAACCACTTCTGTAAGGGGATGTGTGAATGTGTAAGATACAAACAAGGTTCCCGCCATTGTGTCTATCTGCTGAAGTCATTGACAGAATCCATAGTCTGTGTCCTTTTTAAGGGCGTGCATAATTGTTCTTGAAGGCAGTTCATGATGACATCTTCCTTACTTCATCCCCACAGCCCTGTGATGTAGTCCAGGCTGAGAATGGATGATCTTTGCTCAAGGTCAAAAGGGAATTTCTTGGCTGAACAGAAACTTGAACCTGGATTTCCCAGATTCCAGTCCAGTATTCTAACCGCTACACCACACAGCCAGTTATTCATCATCCTGGTTTTCTGTGGGACCTGTGAATGCACAGTCATGATTTCTGAGCTTATGGAAGCCTACATGGCACAGTGTCATTGGCAAAATCATATTGGCTAATCCTAACTAGAGGAGACCCATTCAGTCAGTTGCAAAATAGTGAATCATCTTGTAGTAAACCCATCAATTCACTGGACCTACTATAGTTAAGGTTAATAATAGAATTCAGAATTATCAGTGCAATCTTTCCAACCTTCCTCACACTATGCATGGTCAGAAATAGGTTCAGGAATGATACTCCCCCCATCAAATGCAAATTTGTCAACCTCTGAATTCTGCAACCAATGTTATTGAAATGCAATGTTCTTGGATTAGAAGTGCAACTGAAGTCTACTAGATGCAGAACTTTGGTTATTATGTTATAGATATGCAGTATGTTAATTCCCCCCACCAAAAACTGTAAACTCACCATTTGCTAAAGTGATACTCTTTGTACCAATACTTCTACAGCTTCTTTTACTTCTACAGCTGCAGTAAAATTCTGAGATTTGGGCTCACCCAGCCTTTCTGTCCCATGGGAAGAAATAGAAGAGGCAATTACACCAGCTTGATTTCGTGGATTAGTTCTCATATTAAAAAGTATGGCGTGCCTATTGAGGCACGTAAGGAATAAGACGAGACCTACCAAGACTGATAATATTCAGGTTCTAGTTTTTCCACTGGAAAATTGATTCTCTCCCAGTTTGATATGAACCTTCTTGCCTACACATTAATTTGTATTTTTTCATAGCTTTCGCTAACATTTTTGGTACCTGCTTTCAAATGCACAGTACACTTTTTCTATCTGGTGTTCCCCCATTGACTCAGGAATATGTATATATTTGTCACAATTTGATAAGAATTTTTCTTGGAAATATGTACATATTGCAAAGTTCATTCTTATTCCTTTGTAGAATGAATTGCCAGCTTGGAAGTGTAGAGATTTCCAGCCTTGAATTGTGTTTGGTTCTGGATTTGGGTGTGCAAGGTGTACACTTTGAGAAATGATATTTAAAAATAAAACATAACACAACTTGGATGGTGTGAATTTCTAATCTGTTTTTAGAGATAAGGTCACCGGATGCCAAGGGCATTTGGAACATTTTCCTAAAGTGGGGGTAGAGACTGCAATAGACCACAGTAATTAAATTGCATTATTAATTATCTCATTTGGTAGAACACCTTAATATTGCCAATGATTTCATTATTTATTTTTAATCAACAAACATAAATACATTCTATGTTCTTCCATGAATGAAAATCATTTCCCTTTCACAACAGAAATAACCTCCCATAATGATTCTCTTGTTCCTTTTTTATACTTCATTGAACAGAACAGAAAGTGAAGTACTTCCAAATGGCACAACATCATGAAAAGATTTCATCCACCACAGCTCAAGTATCTGTTCAAATATTTAAAAGTGCCTGTTTGGATTGTTTCCCTTTGTGTGTCTCTCTGGTGCTGGTGTTATATTCAATATTTCCCTCTGTTCAAGGTTAACGAGAGAGTTCTTCAACTGTGCTCAGCACAAACTCAGGCTGGTGATAAAAATATTTTGTATGTGAACTTTCATGAGAAGAATGCAAAGATACAGCCATGTTAGTCTGTAGAATAAGTATGTAGAGAGATCTTGTAGCACCTTTGAGACTAACTGAAAGAAAGAAATTGGCAGCATGAGCTTTCGTAGACTTGTCTACCTCCTCAGAGTGAGCCATGGGTTTGTTGTCATTGATTTAGAAAATGATAATGAATTACTCCCAGTAACAAATGAGGAATTTCCTGAGAGCAAAAGATGAGTGAAAATGGAATGTTCAAACTCAATTTACCCTTATAGGTGCCTTTCTTCTCATCTAAGGACTATGTGCCATTTCCTGTATCTCATGCCTACACACATCCATTCATCTGTTGATCTAATATCTCTTCATTCTTTATTTCTGATAGTAAGAGCTGTTTGACAGTGGAACACATTCCCCCAGATGGAGGCTGGATGTCCATCTGTCAGAAATGCTTTAATTGTGATTTCCTGCATGGCAGGAGGTTGCACTGGATGGTCCTTGTGGTCTCTTCCAACTCTATGATTCTATGATTCTCACACCTCTATCCCTTTATTTACACACACACAACAGCCCACATAACATAGTTCATGTATCCACTCATCTTTGTTTCTCAGTGCCATCTCTTTCTCACACACAATCACTCTCAGTTATTCATTTTCTCTCCCTTTTACATACATCCACACCCTGATCCTCCTCTGTTCCTCTCCAATAATATTCATCAATCTCTTGAAGAATTAGTCAGGTTTATAGCATAATTCCAGACAGCTCTACTTAAAAGTAAGTACCACTGTGTCCAAAGGGGCTTACTGGCTGCTGGAGAAATATCCAGCTATTTTCCTATAGCTAGACTCAGAGCATTGAAGAATCCTCCAAGACCATCTAAGGATTCTTCAGAGACCACAGAGAATGATGCCAGTTCTGTGCATCCCAGTATAAGAATACACCTGGATGCTTTTCTCCGCCCCCCCCCCCACCATGAGCCAGTAAATGGCCATGTTGGGGTGGGGGCGCAGCAGTTAGAAGGTGGGTTTGTGGAGATGGTTGGTCATTGCATGTTGTTGGTAGGAAATCCCAACCTCCATAAGACCCAAAGAATGATTTATACAGACATACGGTGAACATAAGCTTGTTGTATATACTCATGTATAAGTCTAGAAATTCTGGTCAAAAATGTGACCCAAAAAACTGAATCTACCTATCCATTGGTCAATGGAAGTACTATAATTTAACTCTTTTTTAAAAAAGGAACCATTCCCTGGAAACAGATGAACCCCTTCCATTCTCTTGTCCATCCAACCTTTAATATGAGCGCAAACAGTTATGCCTCCTGAAATTTTGTAAGTTATTTGACATTGTTTTCCTTTCCATTGGTCTTTACATCTTTTGTTACACGGTCCTACATTTTACCCTCAACTTATCCACGGGTCATATCAAAATTCCATAATTTGGCCTCAAAACCTACCCTCAACTTATACATGAGGTCAACTTATAGTCTAGTATATATGGTATGTAAATCACCAGCAGAATGTCAGACAATCATTGCATAATATTGCTACCAAGCAGAAGGCTGGTGTAGTGCAGTGATCAAGCATCTATGTGAGTGTACATTTACAATATGTCACCTTGGCCTAGGACCAAGGTCACTGGAGTCTAGAAAAGAAACAGCTGGCATTCTGTTCAATAATTACTATGTTGTAAGTCTGCCTTAAACCTTTTCAGTTCTCTGTTATGGTCATTGTGCACACAACCACAAGTGTCCCTAAATCTGAACTTTTCAGCAACATATCCCCAACAACATGGCCATTTCCATGTTGCTGGAAAGCAGTGAGTGATGCTGCATTGGGATGCTTGTCACAGTTTGTCCAGCTACAGGAAGAGAGCTGGCCCGGTGTCTGCTTGTTCACACATGGAAATTACCATATTGTGCAGGAGGGCTGCAATACTGTAAAGGTAGATTTTTGGAGGTAACTTCAAGAGACATAGCTAAAGAGATGCAGTTATGGAGATGTAGCTCCCTCTCCCGATGGAGGCTCTTGGCCTAATTCTTCAAACCCTAATCCACAAACATGCTGCATTTATCCAGCTGAGACCTGCACATTTTTTAAAAAGTTATACTCCAATGCATTTATTCCAGTCTCCAAGCTTTTTTCAGTCTTAGCAGAAAATAATAAGATGTAGCGAGGGAAAATATTACTAGTCCCCCAGAAGCATTTTTTCAGACTAGCCTGTTCCTTTGGTTCCCCCCTTAAAAATGCAATACTTCAATTATGTGTAAATAAAAGGAAACAAATGTGAACCTTTTGTGCTTTTGTCAGATTATTATCTGTGTAATAAGGAGAATTGTCAAAACTAGAAGCAGTGCTGGGCCATTTCTAAACTTTTAATATTTTGGCTATACGTGATCATTTACAATAAAGCCCTTGCTTAAATAATTTATGAGGAGAGCTTAACTTTACACCATTAATATTAATAAATACTTATATAGCAGCAAGCAAACAACCAGACTTCAAAGCAAGTGTTGTTTCTCTCCATTTTCAGCTGAGATCTGACCTAGATTGTGGGTTAGAGAATGCTGTCAACATTAATGCAAAATTGCGATGCCAATTTCGACAAAACAGCATGATGATCTACTATCTTGGATCTTGCTTGAAATGGAATACTCCAAGCAATACAGAACTACAAGGAATTTTCTTGCTCATTATTACTTCTGTACAGAGAGAGGCCTGAAATATTTATTTTGTCAGCTGGACCACCAAAGTCCTGCTCTTATTCTATATGCAACTTAGCTCCCTTCTAGCAGCTTATTGGACATGTGGATATTCTCAGGCATGAATGCAGCACCTAAGCATGGATCACAAGAACATCCAGCCATCCCTGAGCATTTTTCTTTGACCTAGTTCCTTCATGAACTAGAGACAGGAAGAGGTGTCTTATGAGTTTCTTTCTTTATATGTTCTTGGTTTGTTTGTTTCTTTTTTTTAAAAAAAATACATTTATATCACCTTTTTTCCCAGCATAAAACTCAAGGTGGAATATGTGATATTCCCAGTCTCTCATTCAGGCACTGATGGATCAGGGCATGAAGGAGCAAAATGCAGCTTACTGCCATCCCAGTCTGCTTTTTTTCTCATCCCCTAGAGGATCCCCAAACCATCTCACACACATCTCAAAACTCGAGGAGCTAGCATTCCAAATGGATAATAGGAGCCTCCAGACTCTGGAGGGTGCTTCTACCCATTTGGCCACTTTTTATGGTGCTCCAGTTCTTCCCACAAACACCTTTTTAAATCTGTGCAGAACATTTTTCAGCCTATAGAATCCTTTGTGCAAAATGGGAAGCATCAGGAATTTAACTCTTTTAGACTGGTGTTCTTTTTTGCCATCAAGTGAGCTCTTATTTACGGGGACCCAACTAATGATAGACCTGAAAAAGCCCTAGTCATCAACTGCCCTGCTCAGGTCTTGTAAATCCAGGGCTGTGGCTTCCTTGGTTGAATCAATCCACCTTTTCTTTCTGCCTCCCACTTTACCTAGCATTGTCATCTTTTCTTGAATCATGTTGTCTGATGATGTGTCCAAAGTATGATAGCCTCGTTTTGATCATTTAGACTTCTCATGAGGAAGTTCTGGCTTTATGTGCTCTCAAACCCATTTCACATGTACTTTGGACAGCCCATGTATATATAGAACTCCTCTCAAACACCACATTTCAAAGGCATTGTTTTCTTCCTGCCAGCTTTCTTTATTGTCTAGCTTTCAGTTTCATACATAGAAATTGGGGGGGGGGACTATTTCAGGTTGATTCTGATATCAGTAATAATATATCTTTGCACTTGTTGATCTTGTCTCATTCCTTCATTTCTGCCCTTTCATGTCAGAATCTTCTTCTGATTTCTTGACTGCAGACAGTTCCTCAAATGCCTCAGCCAGCAAGGGCAGTGGCCAGTGGCCAGGAGAGTTATGCTTACTATCCATATGTTTACTCTCTCTTCATTTAGCATTTAGGACTACAGATATGAGAATTCAACTCAAGAAAAAAGATGTGTGCTGGGATGGAGAAATTGCAGCCTGCAAACCACATACAGTTCCTGGGCTCCATGTTTGTGGCCCCCAAAGCCATTTTGTTTTTGTTTTTTCTAAAATCCCAGTTTATTTTCTGGTGATTTTTCTCCTGAACATAGCCCGAAGCATAAATTTCCCATGTTGTTTTCATCTAATAGGCACTAGTGGGAAAAGGCTGGGAAGAATCTTCTCTTCTAGCAGTAAAAGCCTGGTTGTCAGGGCTTGGAAGTGGCAGTTCCTCCATCATGGGTTTTCAAATTCTACAGCATAGAGCTGCCTGGTCTCAGGGACTGGTAAGCTTTTTAGCCTTCCCAGGCAGGGAGATAAATCTCATTGCAAAAGGCACTGGAAGAATTTTGATTGTGGTATGTGAAGCGACTTTAATATCTGGGTACACATTTATATCGGTTCCTAGCTGGCATCAGGGTTGATTTACTGGATGCAAAGGTGTTTGTGTGTATGTTGTGCTTCTGTAGTGTTTGGGCATCAAAAGGTCAGGGACAAGAAAAAGGGAATGTTGAGAGAGATGGTGTGCACATGCAGTTGGGATCATCATATTTGGAGCAAGACATGGAGTGGAGTACAACACTCAGTGGAAGCTTTCTGTTTGCAGCCCTTGCTACAGTGCTTCAAAGCCTGCATCAAAAAATCCCATGGTCTCTGTGTGTATGTGCCTTCAAAGTTGCCTGTTAACCTATGGGTTACTCTATGGATTTAACAGTGTTTCTTACTTAAGGAATATTCAGAAGTGGTTTGCTATTGTCTACCTCAGAAACACAGTCTACAACACCTGGCATTGCTTAGTGGTCATCTACCCAAATACTAACCAGGCATGGACCCTGCTTAGCCTGGTTAATCCTTGGAGTTTTGTGCACAAAGCAGAACCGCAGTGTCTAGAACAGCTATACCATACAGTACATTGCATCTGCTGTGGAAAGGTGGGGTGGGAACGGTGGCAGCTACTGGGGAGGTTTTGTCATCAAGAAAGTTTTTTCTTACTGGTTCTGAATTGCATATACCTGTTTCAGATGGGTTTCACCCAAATTCTGAACCTGTTTACCAGACCTCCTCATTTTTTCTACACAATCATTTGACTAAGTACTTTTTTCCTCTCAGTCCTTAGCTTTCTTTCCTCTGTGACATCCCAAAAGACATCCCTGCCAGGGCAGAGGATGCTGCTGACTTGGCATCATGCATAACTTTGTTTGGCAAGCTGAAAATGAAGGAGGAGGAAAGATCTAGAGGGTACTCATTCCCTGCAAACAAAACAGATTTCATTTTTACCTCACATCACTGAGTAAATGGTGTATTGATTTAAATGTTGTATTGTATGTGCAGCCTTCAAGCACAAGGACTTTTTTTTAAAAAAAAGGAGCTTGCATTCTATCTTTTTTTTCAGATATTTCTGACCCCCCCCCCCCCCCCCCCGTGAGAACCCAGTGTATTGCAGGGTATACAAATTTCTCATGCTGAAGGATTGTTTTTTGTGGCCAACATGTATCTTCCACCCAAACACCAGAAAACATAAGATGGAAAGTATAATAACATTAGATTAACTAAAGTAAAATAATTAAACTGAAACATTTGCTTCTTAGATTACTGGAATTTTCTGATCCACTGAACTCAAGTGCCTCCTCCCACAGAAATGGGACCACTGTTGACAGTCATAGTACATCACTTTTGCTCCAGAGAGTTGGTTCAAAACAAAATCAGATCATATGTGTCTATGAACTTTATCTCACAGGCCTGGAAGGGCCTGTTTGTTTTAAAGGGGAACATAGGGGATGGTAGGCAGCAAAGAACACCTCTTACCGCACAGCGAGAATGCTGCCGCACCATGATCATTCCCATCGCATTCGGGATGTGTTCCCCAGGGGGGTGATTTTCAGGAAGCTTCTCAAGCGTTCCTGAAAATCGCCCCCTCTGGGCTGCATCAAAAACGTGATGGCAGCATTCTCACTGTGAGGTATAGTGTTTCTTTGCCGCCTCCCATCCCCATACTGTTCCTTTTATAACACAACAGGCCCATTCCTTCAATCAGTCTCCCTCATCAACCCAGTAGACACAAGGGGTAATAATAATAATAATAAATAATAATAATAATAAATAATAATAATACTGTTTATTTATAGCCTGCTTTCCAAAAAATGATCAAAGCGGGGTACAGCATAAATGTAAGCAATATACAATATAAAACATACAATAAAAAACATCAAAAAACATCCCAGTAATAAAGCACAGTAAAATTCACAAGAGTAAACCAAAGATGTTGAGGCCTTGGTAATCTCATTGTAGTGGTATCTTGCTTACCCCTTGCTGGAGCCAATGCAAAATGGCCATGTTTCCACCCTGGGGGTGCCTTTAAGGTCACTCACTGGTTGCTCACCTCAGTTTCCCTTTTAATACTGATATCAAAATAGAGAGGGGGATTGAGGGCCTGATCCTGAGGTAACACCAGGATTGTGATCTCTTCCAATCCTATGATTCTATGACCCTGCTGAACTAAAGATCACATAGGATCGTGATGCCTTAGGACTAGGACTTAAACTAAGGGCGGGTTATCGATCGCCTCTTTGAGGCGGGCTGCACCCGCCCCTTTCCCCGCCGGATCGGGGCCTGAGCTGCCAGAACGGCAGCCACTGAGGCCCGATCCGCCGCTTTTCAGGCTGCGGGGAAGCAGCAAAACGCCGCTTCCCCGCAGCCTGAAAAGGTGTCCTTGGGGCTTCAAGCCCCAAGGACACCCGCGGTGGCAGGGAGGGGAGAAAGGGGCCGCTTGGCCCTTTCTCCCTTGCTTCGCTGGGCGCAGCCGTCTGAAAACTGCGCCCAGCGAAGCAGCGCGCCGCGACAGAAGCTCCGAAACGGAGCTCCTTCCTGGTCCACGGAAGGGCGCACTAGGCGCCCTGCCGCGGATTGAGGACATCACATCCGCACTGCCCCGTCTAGAGCGCGCGGCCGTGACATCCCACGGCAGCGGCCATATGGGGGAAGGCAAGCACGACTAGGGTTAGGGCAGTGCAAGCACCACCCTTTTGTAACCTAGTGCGTGCTCGTCACGCTAAAGTGCCGGTCTGTAACCGGCCAAGACTTGGTTTAGCAAAAGAAAATATAATACATAATAAATGCTAAAAATAAGATATTCGTTGGGATTTTTTGTCTCAGCTATTTTTTTGTTTGTTGGTAGGAAAAAAAATACAGAGCAGGAGGTGAAAACTGACTGCACATTCAAGAGTTGTTCAGGTGACCATGTCGTAGAATCCTCATATTGCCATCCTTGTTCTATCATAATCTGTAAGAAAAGTGACTCTTTGGAACTAAAATGTCTCCCCTAGTGCATGTGGGTTAATATTTTTAAAAATGTAGTGCTTTCCATAAAATACTAAAGATATATTGATTTTCTTACATCAAGACTTTTAGGTATGAGTTATTTGAGGTGGTTTTAGAAAACAGGAGACGAACAATGTAAGACAAGGATGGGTAGAATTCAATTTCACATTTTACAGTGTTATGAATATTTCTTTTCAGAAACCACTAGAGCTTTAAGGAACAGCAGGACAGTTCTATACCATACTACCTTCAGCACTTGGTAGAATAATTTACAAACACAGTAGGCAGGCGAAAAGGTGATCTACCACATTCTAAATCTCTGTGTTTGTTATCTATTCTTAGAAACAGTGATAAGTTTCTCAGGCTCACATCCTGTGGAATGGAGGCTCAGAATGAAGCAGTTTTTCTTAAGTGAGAAAACTGAACTCCAAACTATGAATAAATGATTTTATTTTATTTGTGGGTTTTTAAAAGTGTTAAATCTTTGTTTATTGCAATAGATCGATAGGTCAATAGATAGTTGTTGTTAACTGCCTTTGTGTTGGCCTCAACTCAACATGACCTTGTGGATGAGACATCTCCAAGACCCCCTGTCCTCCACTGCTCTGCTTAGTTTCTGCAAATCCAGTCCCACATGTGACCATTCTGATTGAGTCTATCCATATGGCATGTGGTCTTACCCCCCTTTTCACTTCCCTTTACCTGTTTATCATTATTGTCTATTCTGATGAGTTGTGCCTTCTCATGATATGGCCAAAGTACGACAATCTCAGTTTGATCAGCTTGGCTTCCAAGGCAATTTGAGCCTTGATCTGTTCAAGGACCATTTGTTTGTCTTTTGGGTTTTCCACAGTATCCTCAGTACTCTTTTCCAGAACCACATCTCAAATGATTTGATTTCCCCACCCCCTATCCACTTTCTTCACTCTCCAGCTCTTGCGTCTATACATAGTGATGGAAAATACAACAGTTTAGACAATTATAACATTAGCACTCAGTTATATGCCTTTGCTCTTTAGGAAGGATAGATAGATAGATAGATAGATAGATAGATAGATAGATAGATAGATAGATAGATAGATATCATTATTTGTACTCTAGAGAGCACTAAATTCCCCTTTTCTCCTGTGGCATTTTGTCTTCACAGCAGCCTTGTAATAATGATCAGGAAATATGACTGACTGAAGGTAATCAGAGATATCATCAGGTGGGCAGGGATTTGAACCTGGGCCTTTTTAGTTCCTTTATTACAAGACAAGAACCTTAATCCTTTGCCTCAGATGCTGCTGCCGAATAACCACAGGAGACCGTGTTGGAGGAAAGGCCACAACTTTATTAAGCAAACCATTGGTAGGGTTGGCACAAAGCATGAGGTCAGGATCTGCGAAATCAAACAACCCCATGTTTGTCTGATTAACCACAACCTAGCACCCACCAGGCATTGGGATGACCTAGGGGCTAAGGAACACCGTATGACCGCATCTCTGCCATGCGTTCACATATTCGCTAAGCCCCTAGTCACCGGGAGGCGCTCTCGCGTTATGGCCCCCGCAATGGCCATACGCCTGCCCTATTCACCCCCGGGTCCCGACTGACTCCCAAACCAGAGCTCCGTAGCCCTGGTACCACACTGTGCAGATCCTGGCCTATGCTGCCACCCCAAAGTTGTGACAAAAAACCCAAACCCAAGCGGTGGGTGGGTGGGAGAAGGCTCAGCTCCTCCTCCCTTCCTGCTTGGCTCCTAACCATCCGGAGCCAAGCGCCGACTGAGGGCTGGGGCTGGCAGCACGGCCTATATAGGCCTAAGCCCCGCCCTCAGTACCACCTGACCAGGAGACTCCTCTTCCAGGGCAGCTGAACCAATCATCTGCCCTGGAGGACCAGAACTCCCGGTCACCGAGCCCAGCTCCCAGAGCGTCGCGGGGCGGAAGGGCCTCCCTTTCGCCCCGCGCACCAATAGGGAGCTGGGGCAAGCCCCAGAGCACTCTGGGGCTTGTAGTCGTTCGCTGCGTCTAGCGGCAAAGCGGTCAGCCCGCCGAGTCGGGCAACCGCTTTATATCGCCTGCATAGTTAACTGTACTTAGTTAAGTGTACTTAGTAATCTCTCCTGGCCTGACCGCTCCAGACTTGGTGGAAACATCCACACTCCATTCACCAGCAGAATGGGCTTCCTTCTCCACATGCACTTGATTCCCAGTAAAGTAGCTTTGGAGGGGAGTTATGATTATGCAGATATTGTCAAAATCATGGCTAAGTTGTGATCATGAATAAAGAATAATTATGGATGAGTAAATCTAGGTAACTCTTTTGTATTCATAATTGTAATTTCCCTCCTGGCTTAGTGGTTAAGATGCCAATTCTGACAATTGGAAGGTTGACTGAGGCCCAAGTGCTGCATGATGGGGTGAGCTCCTGTGACTAGTCCCAGCTTCTGCCAGTGGAGCTGTTCGAAAGCATGCAAATGCAAGTAGATAAATAGGTACCACTCCGGTGGGAAGTTAAACAGTATTCTGTGCAATCATGTTGGCAGCACGATCACAGAGTAGTCTCTGACAACATTGGCTCTTTGGCTTAGCAACATAGATGAGCACAGCCCCCTTTGGTTGGATACAACTTGACAATCTTATCAACAGGCCCCTAAATCTGAATACACAACAATTACAGGTCCCTAAATCTAGAGTGCAGATCTGTAGTCCCTTATGACTAGCCGTTCATGTCAAGGGACTATGGCCCAATAAAGACAGGCCCTTCGTGGCGCACCCATGACGTGCTAGGGTTGTTTGGGGCAGGGCGTGCACAGATGGTGCGTGCAGTGATGACGTGCCAGCAGCGCAGCATCTAAACGGGGCTGCGCAGCTGGCACGTCATCACACCGTCGTTGGTGCTTTGGCACGGCGCAAGTGCGCCAGAAAAAAGGGTGTGCTTCAGCGCATTCTTTCTTGCTGGACAGCAGTGCCGCACAATTTGGTTACTACAGCACTGCTGCGGAGCAAGGAGAGACACTTCTTTTTGGTGTTCTGTACCGTGCCTACCTTTACCTTTTTAACCTACTTTAGTGGAGATCGGCTAAATGGGGAGGAGGTCTAGTCTTCTGGTGAATGGAACGTCTTTCAGGTTTGGGGGAGTCTTGCCAAGAGAAGTTACTTAGTTAACTATGAGTACATTTATATTGTAAAAATAATGCAGTTTGACACCACTGCAACTGCCATGGCTCCATCCTAAAGAATCCTGGGAGCTGTACTTCTGTGAAGCACCAGTACTCTTTGGCAGAGAAGGCTAAAGGCTTTATAAAACTACAAATGCCAAGGTTCCATAGGATGAAGCTACAGCACTTATTATTATTGTTTACAGTATTTATACCCCACCCTTCAGCCCTAAAGGCTCCCAGAGTAGCTTACAATTATTATTATTTTTAATAAGATGGTTCCTTGCCCTCAGGCTTACACAAGACCTCCACAAGGTGGCAGTAGGTAGGGGCCAAAATT
Organism: Sceloporus undulatus; assembly: GCF_019175285.1. Classification (NCBI taxonomy): domain Eukaryota; kingdom Metazoa; phylum Chordata; class Lepidosauria; order Squamata; family Phrynosomatidae; genus Sceloporus; species Sceloporus undulatus. Next base: position 132,090,546 of record NC_056522.1, read on the forward strand.
AAATAAACTAGACTTTTTCAGGCCACTGAAATGATCTTAGACAAGTCACATTCTCTCAGCCTCAGAGGAGGCTCTGGCAAAGCCACTTCTAAAGAAATCTTGCAAAGAAAACCATATGATGGGCTTGCCTTAGGGTCAGAGTAAGTCAGAAAAGACTTGAAGGCACACAACAACAGCAGCAACAACAAGACCCTTTAGGAAACCCAGGGTGGTATAAAGGTTTAAACACTGGAGGCCAGGGTTCAAATCCTCTCTTGGCCCACTGGGTAATCTTGGACAAGTCACACTCTCTCAGCATCAGAGGAAGACAAAATTAAACCCACTATGAACAAATCTTGCCAAGAAAAACCCATGATAGGGTCACCATAAGTTGGAAATTACTTGGAAGGCACATAAGGCATAGTGTTGCCATAAGGCGAAGTATACTTGGAGGAAATGAACAACAGAATGCTGCTTTTGGACCCGGCTTGGATCTGATGCTTCTGGGGGCAGAGGGAGGGAGGCTGTCTCAACCATCAGAGAGGGCACTGAAGGCAGGGAGTGGGTTCTCTTCCCATCCCCCTTTCTCACCACATACTCTCAGCCTCTCTTCTCCTCTTCTCACTCCAGGGAGCCATCCACCAGCACCCCCGACATTGCTACAACTGAGGTTGTCAAGTTTTGTTGTTACTATTCTGCAAGCCACTCTTTCTCCTGCTGCTGTTTCTTCTTACATGTCTTGGCAGTAATGAGGCCAAAGTGGAGCCTGACTGGCCACCTTTCTCCTACTCTTCTTCCTGGGCAGTTGCTAAGGAAGCCAAAGGTCTGCAGCTGTCCCATGATGGCACCACTACCACCACCATTGCAGCAGCCACATGGTATTCTGGAGGCCTTGGAGGGGGAGTGGTGCTTTGAAAGATGAGGAGTAGAGCAGAGCAGGCAGAGCAAGGGAGGAAGAGAAGAAAACAGAATTATTTTTCTTTTTGCCTTTACACAACATACAAATTTTGAATTGCCTGCAAGGATGTGGAGGATGTTGGTTCATATGACAATGGTGGCAGCAGCGGCTCCTGCAACTGTTCCTCAGGTAAGATACTTCCTGATAGTGATTGGTGCCTTGGCTACAGTCACCAACCTCCCCACAGGCTCCAGAAATCCTTTGTTGGGCCGTAGGCAACCATGGGGCGTATGTTGTTCAGGCCTAGTGTAGAGGGAGCCAATGGTAACTAAGTAGCTGAAACAGGATCCTGACCAAGATCGTGTGATGCTATTGGAGGTTGCTAGGAGCTAGCTAGCTAGCTGACTATCATCCCATTTGTGAAGAGATTGAATCTGTTAAATCTTGGCTAAATTGTGAAATAGGTTGTTCATATCCACCCAAACAGTCTTCAGGGGAAATGCTGATGATTCATAGAACCCAGCATGTTTTAAATTCCTTTGATTAAAATAAAGCTTGTTGATTTACTTACAAATTTTATTTTCCTAATGTTACAAAGGGCACTCTTAATGAGAATAGTGCTGATTGCTCAGTACAACTCTGACATGTGATTAGCTATATGCTCTATCCAGTGTGTTGCGTGTCTTGCCTTCACTCACACACATATACAATTCTTAGAAAGGATGTATCTTTTACAAACGGGGGGGGGGGGGGGAATTTGATATATGCACACATGTAATTCTTTCTACTTAGTAATTTTCATATAACAAATAGACATATTCCAGACCAAGATGAAACTGAACTTAAATGTACAGTTTGGAAAAAAGGAAGCCTTCCAGTTCAGGAACCCACCTCTTATGATACATAATTCAAACCAGTATTTGATCAAGTGTTTCATTGATCCCAGTCCAGACCTCAGTGTAGCGATAGTAGGCAAGAATGCCACCTAAATATAAGTACTATTTTATTAATCAGCCCTCCAAGAAAATAGTTTGAACTACTATCTAGCATACAAGAAAATATCACCTTGGAATTGTCAGTAGTTTGGATCTTCCATACAAAGAAGGATGCTTTCCATGCAATTTTGGTTGGCCAAGATTTATAAGACAAGATGATTTTGCTATTTATTCCCTAGTTTTAAAAAATTAAAATTTTTATTTTTATCTTGATTTTTGCCAAGCCATCAAAGCGGCATACAACAGACCAAAATATATCCATATATACATAGTACCCCCCCTTAAAACAAGATTAAACAGTATAAAACTAAAACTAATATTTTAAAATCCAAACAATAACCATGGGCAGAGTTCAATAAATAGGGAAGTCTTATTCGTGGCCGAATATTTTATTCTGGGAAGGCCTGCTGGAAGAGATCTGTCTTAAAGGCTTTGTTGAAGCTCTCTAGATTGGTAATTTTATGGATCTTGTCCGGCAGGCCATTCCATAAGTTGGGAGCTGCTGCAGAAAATGTCCTCTGGGAGGTCGCCATCAATCTGGTCTTTAAGGGCTGTAGTAAATTCCTCCCATAGTGTACGAGGCAGATTATATGGAAAAAGGTGATCCCTTAGATAGGTTGGGCCCAAGCCATGTAGGGCTTTAAATGTGATAACCAACACCTTGTACTGTGCCCGGAAACTGATAGGCAGCCAGTGGAGTGACTTCAATATTGGTGTTATATGGTCCCTCCTTGCTGTTCCTGTGACCAACCTGGCTGCCATATTCTGTACCAACTGGAGTTTCCGAACTAGGCACAAGGGTAGCCCCATGTAGAGCGCGTTGCAAAAATCAAATCTTGCGGTTGCCAGCATGTGCACTACAGTTTTGAGGTCACCCCATTCCAGGAAAGGGCTCAGCTGGTGTATCAGCCAAAGCTGATGACAGGCACTCTTGACCTTTGCATTCACCTGATTCCTCATCTGAAGCAGTGGGTCAAGAAGCATGCCCAGACTGCGAACACAGTCCTTTGAGGGGAGTGTGAGCCCCTCTAGGACTGGAGGTTGCAGCCTAATACCTGGTTTGGGGGTCCCTACCGTAAGTACCTCCATTTTGTCTGGATTCAACTTGTGCTTGTTTTCCCTCATCCAATCCATTACTGCCTGAAGACACTGGTTGAGGGGAGAGATGCCATCTTTTGTTGTCACTGATGACCGAGACATGGAGAAATATATTTGGGTGTCATCAGCGTACTGATAGCACCTTGCAAAAGATCTAAATAAAAATCTCCCCTTCTGACAATTTCCAGTGAGGTCTGGTGTAATCGTCATCAGCAACCACAATACCTTCAAATTTATGAAACTGTAAATATTTTGTAGTTTCATCCATACTAAAGACTTGTCTGTAACTTGCCTTATTTACAGGGTCATTTGATTTCTCAGGTCCTCATGATAAACTCTTTCTGTTGCATCACCTTGACTTCCAGCTACTGATTTTTTTCCTTTGAATACAAGTATATATGGAAAGAGTGTATGGGCCATTGCACTCATGTTAATTAGACCTTTGCATGCCTCTTTTCACCCTTCAGTCAGTCCTTCATTGTTATGAGTCATTCTAGGGAAATTGAAAAATGCAATCAAAGATGGTTATCAGGCATACATTTAAGCTGTAAGCTGCACCAAAATTCTACCATTACAGAAAAAGTAATTTAAACCCCTCACATTATATTTTTCCCAAGAAACTCCTATTATCTGGATCATGTCCATTTTCAGGAAAATCCATACTTTCAATACAAGTCATAGATCTGGAAACTTCAGCTATTGTGCTAGGTAGATGAGATTTTCAGGAAAGAATATGCAAGCAAAAATTTATATTTAAATCTTCCTCTCCTTTGTTCTTTCTTTAGCCAATGTTCCCACATCCTTGGCATAAAAACATAAGCAGAATGATTGCAGAAGCAAAAAAAAAAAAAATAGTGAAAAGGCTCAAGTTAGATATGATTTGCAGAACCTGGCCATTTTGTAACTTAAGGCTCTCTATAGATTCAGTGTAACCACCAAAATAAGTATTTTGTTTTATTTTGGCTGCTCTCACTGCCATACAATAGACATAATGATGTACTCTGGTTGTGCATGTTTCATGCTGAACCAGTCTCAGGACAGGAGTATGCGTCGGGGTGGCGTGCAACCTCATGACATCACAAAAGTGCCAAAAATGGTCAGTCTGTTGTGCAGTTGCTATTAATGAGCTGGGCCATAAGGTTAGCTGCCAGCACCCATCAGCCCAGCCTTGTCACCTCTCTCCAGTACAGCACAAGGCTTAACAATTATTTGTGAAGGAGCAACAAAAAATGTGAATTTCCTCTGCTCCAGGAATGAGTTCTCTTGCATTAGGCAAACTCTGCATTCCTGCACATACACAAACATGTGCAACTTAGTGCAGATTCCTTCAAAAATCACGTCTGACATTTTTGAACAAGCCCCTTAATTATTTTTGTACCTTTTCTTAAGTAGAATGCGAGAACAAGAAACATGCTGTACTCTGAGTCTTGAGCTTGGAAAATTTACTTTCTTGGACTACAATTTCAGTGTTCACTGGAGGTTGTCAGAGTTCTGGAGTCCAAACAGGTAATGTTTCAATGCTTTGGTTCTGGTCCACATTGTGCTCAATTGAAGTGATTGAGCTCATTTTGAACATGTTACACTATGACAGTCATAATGTTGCACCAATTTAATATTTATATGTTCAGGCAATAAACTATGAATTGATGCAGCTGTTATTGTAACTAGTTAAGTACACAAATGGTTGTTGACATAAATGTTCTACTTGCTTGAGCACTGTGTCCCTTGTGGAATAGACCTGGGAAGTTACAGATCTTATTCCATGATTACAATAATGTGTATTCTAGTGCTGATATTTTAAAGTCACAAAGGACACATAATCTTTGTTTTGTTTTCCCATCCTGTTGATAGCATGTAATGGTGGGGAAGGGAAGTGGGGAGTTTTATATGAAACACACATGATTTCCTGACAAACCCTCCCATGATTCTAGTATATAAACATGGTTCCCACTTGTCCGCAGAAGTTCTGTATGAGCCTCATGGTTATTAAGATTCATTGTGAATTTTTAACTGATCTTGTACTGACTTCCCAAAACTTTATTACTCCATTGTATACTTGAACCTCTGTTTGCATGTGTCTAGATCCTGTGATGGAGCAAACCTCTGCATTACTTTGCCCTCTTGTATTAGAGCAAACCTATACCTTTCCATGATTGGTAATGTCAGACCATCTTGGCATTTAAATGTTTCCCATTTAAAGTGTGGCATTTCCATTTTGGGAGACAGTGGGTAAACTAGACTGTCTTGGTAGCTTTGTGGACTGTGTTTTGCATGGGAAAGAATATATGACTCTGGCCCCCTTTCCAGCTGTTAGCCTTAAGCATTTGTAAATGCTTAAAAAGGAACTGCTCAGTTTACCCTAGGGAGATGTAAATTATAAATTATTTCTTTCCTGGAGTAATGGTTCAGTAGTTGCCATTTTTAATTGGAACTAGTCGTCATTAACATGGACAATAGAAAATTTTTCATAAGAAAAAGTGGAGAACGTTTTCATAAACCTTGCCTTTTGCAGTTTTGATCTCTCTCTCTCACTGAATGATAATGGCGGTCATGATGATGATGATATAAACAACCTCTGGAAATATAGGAATAATATAGAGGAAACAATTTTGAATGATGAGTAAAGGGGTGGTATGGAAAGTTTCATAGAGAACACATAAGATTTCTCACTGAATGCCTCCATATCATTTAATGTCATTTAAGTATATTAAAATGGCCTCCACCTGTCCCAATATAAAAGCATGTAAACTTTGTCATTGCCAAAGTATGTTATAAATTTCCTAACCAATCTTGCATTAACTTCCCAATGTTAATTAACTTTGATTCACAGTCTACCTTGTGTATTTAGTTATGTATGCATATCTATGTAACATTTCCTTTCCCACCCATCCCCAAACCTATGTTACCCGACAGAAGCCACAGCAAAAGATAGAAGTTGGTTCATTTGGCAATTGGCATTTCCACTCCCCTCCCAACAGCAAGTGGAGCTGGGACAAGAAATTGTGGTGGGACCTGCTTCTGATTGTTGTACACTCATTTACTGGTGGGAGGGACATAGAGATTCCTTTTTCCTTGGATCTTGCTGAGAAACTGAATGGATTTTCTTCACCTGATCTGCCTGGTGGCTCTTAAGGTGGGCTGGAGTATTATTTACATAGTCTTAAAGTAAAACTACATGATCTTGCTAAATACAGAGTAATTACAAATCTGTAATTGTACGTTACAAACCCATAACTGCAATACACAATGCCAGCCATTATTACTAAAATGTGTAGTGTAATCTTCTGTCTAAATAATACAGTCTTCTCAGTGGCATTGTTGTTCCCATATTATCCTTAACTGGCTTGACAATATGCAAAGGGATCTTGTAGCTCCTTTGAGACTAACTGAGAGAAAAATGTTTGTAGCTTAAGCTTTTGTACACACTTCATCAGATGCCCAGTCAATGAAAGCTTGTGCTACAAACTTCTTTCTCACAATTAGTCCCAAAGAAGCTACAAGATCCTTTTCTTGACAATAGATTTCCAGAATTTCTTATGAACTTACAAGGTTATCAGATAGTCTGAATACCCGAACTTGCTAGTAAGTGGGGTTTGTGGGTTGGGGGGATCACACAGGAATTGATCCCATAGCACTGCAGTTGCAGTGCTACCTAGTATGTAATGTTCATGCAGATTCAGGTGGTGATGGTGGTGGTAGAGGAGGAGGAGGAGATGCAAAGGTAGGATGTTGTGAAGAATCCAGCAGCCTCAATCTCTCTCTTGCCAGTCTCCAAGAGGAAAATTTAAAAAGTCCTAGGACCCTGGGTAACCTCCCTGAGACCAGAGGATTGTGTCCTTTGACGTGTTGGTGTGGTTTTAAAACTGTTGTAGTACCAGGCTTTAGAGAACAAGATATACTAAATGTTAATGTCATTGGTTTTATATTTTATCATGTGAATGGCCTTTGGCTTAAGCATTAATAAAGATTGATTGATTGATTGATTTTATATGAATTAATGCATTTAAATGAAGTATCAGGAAGGAGAGACAATACTGTTACATTGTTTGAAAGTACCCATTTAGACTACTTGCAGGAACTCATGTTCTTCGATATTATAGTAAAAGTAGTTAAAGTTACATAGTACTAACAACAGGAGTATCACCTGCTGCTGTGTGGGAAAGATCATAGATTTGTAGCTTCCAAGGAAGAATTAAACACAAACATTCTTTATTGTTTTTCTACACTAGTTCTTATAGTATGTACAGTATATACACCCACACACAAACATCAGTAACTGTTCTCTCTCTCGCTCTGTGTGTGTGTGTGTGTGTGTGTGTGTGTGTGTGTGTAATATCTGTGTTAGATACTCTTAGTTTTGGTTTGTTAGTTATAAATGAAGATGCTAGAAACAGTCTTACTTTCAGGACTGCATTTATTTTTCTCTAAGTGTACAACTATCGGCACAAACCCCTCATATGTTCTTCTCCTGTCTCCATAGAAATTGTTTCTATGGCAATCATAGTATCTGGTGTATGCAGTTTTTATTCATATAGTACTATTTGTGAAGTGCAAAAACTGAAAATCATTCAGATGTCTTTGCAGTTCTCTCCTTGGAAAAGCAAAGAAATAAAACATTAATATGTGAGTATGGGGGTGAATGCATCTACCAGTGAATGAATGAAAATTAGTTGTTGTAATGTGTCCTTTCATCAGTTATGTTCCAATGTTGGCCAGCAGTTGAAATACATTATTTATTTATTTCAATGTTATACATATTTTCTAGGGCTTAAAGGGAGGCATGAAGTGGAGGCTCACAAAGGCAGACTCTTAAATATAAAATGTAATGGATGAATCCATCAATTTTGATTTCTTTGCTTCTTATTTTTTCAGCATTAAATATGTTCTATCGTGTTGCCTCATAATTTATATCAGGGGGCGGGGCAAAATCTATATGCAACTGCATGCCCGTTCCTCTTAATATATTTATTTTGGCATGCAGTATACACATTTTTGCAAGTAGTTTTTGTTTACTTTTTGTCCTTTCAAAATTTTATATGTACATTTCTTAATATATAGGCTGTATTTTGTTACTGTTGTTATTGTTTAAAGAACAGCAACTCAAAATTCTGACAAGTCCCTAAGGATAACTGTGTTTCAGTTCACATGTGGAGCTGGGAAATACCAGTAGAGTTGGTTGCAAAGTGAGAAGCAGTCCACCCATCAAGCTGTCCAGTGTGCATTTCACTGGTCTCTACACTCTGGCAGAACAACGTGTGATCCTGATTGTGCTCACAAGCTCTCAGATGATGTCTCAAAGTACCCCTGCAGTTAAGTTATCCCATTCAGCAAACACTGATTTAGTGTCAGTTCACTTCTATTTACAGAAGACACACCTAGGTCCTCCTGGAAGGGGAAAGACCCTTTCATCTGCCACTGTTACTTCAACTAGAGATGTGTCCCCGATAAGGCTGTCTTATTAGATGCCTAACTTTGCTTGTCGATAAGGCTGGAACCCAATTATATCCCATGTAACTCGCAATGTCTATTGGAAATGAATGCATAAGAGAAGTGGTTCAATACCTGTTTTCTTGTATTATTCTTGTATAGGATTTCACTGCCTGCCACTCTTCCTTAGTTTTAGACCAAGTAATTGCAAAGCTGTCTGTCTTCTTTACAAGAATTTTCCATTAGGGACCAAATCGCTATTGAAGCTTCATTGCAATACATACATTTAAAGGGCGAATAACGTGAAATGATTTCAACAAAGGTACCTTTTACCTATTTTAGAGTAATTACTGGGTTGTTGCTATAGGGACTGCTAAATGTATTATGCACCATTTGCAGTGTAACTGACTGTGGGTCATACAAATGGTACAGATGTTCATGTGCCTAATTTGAAAAAGCTGCTAAAGCACCCATTTCTCTGACAATTTCAGGAAATAAAAGTATATATTGTATATACAGAGGGATGTGTGAGCAGCGCTTAATCTGCTGTAGTTGTAATGGATTGCTAATCAGCACTCTCCTTTCCTCTCCAAAATCTAATGACAATATTTGAGAAAGAGCATCAAAATGTAGTGTAGGGCAGAATGGTTTTAGAGAGGAAGAGTGAGGAGTAGCTTGATGGCTATCTAGTATGAACTGGTGTAGTTCCACTGAGACCATTGAAATCCACTCTATTGTCATCTGTAGCCTTTTTGAAATACGAACTAGTAGTTTCATCATTAATTGGATGAAATGAACCTCAGCTAATTCTTTTGAAAGGGAAAAAAGTAGAATCGTAGAATGATGGATTTAGAAATGACCGCAAAGATATTCAGGTCCAACCCCCTGTCATGGAGGAATACACAACCAGAGCATTTCTAATAGATGGCCGTCCAGCCTGTTTTAAAATCTCCAAAGAAGGAAACTCCATCACACTCTGAGGCAGAGTATTCCACTGTAAAACAGCTCTTACTGTCAGGAAGTTTTTCCTAATGTTTAGGTAGAATCTCTTTTCCTATAGTTTGAATCCATTGCTCCATGTCCAAGTCTTTAGAGTAGCAGAAAACAAGCTTCCTCCATCCTCAATATGACATGCTTTCAGATATTTTAACATGGCACCTCTTAACCTTCTCTTCTCCAAGCTAAACATACTAAGCTCCTTAAGCCACTCCTCACAGGGCATGATTTCTAGATCTTTCACCATTTTGGTTACTGTTCTCTGTACACTTTCCACCTTGTCAGTATCTTCCTTGTACCCAAAACTGGACACATTATTCCAGGTGAGGTCTGATCAGAGCAGAATAGAGTGGCACTATTACTTCCCTCAATCAAGCCACTATATTTCTATTGATTTGGCCCAGAATCTAATTTACTTTTTTAGCTACCGCATCATGTTCAGTCTCTGGGGTCTACTAAGACCCATAAGTCCCTGTCACATGTGCTGTTGTCAAGCCAGGTGTCACTCATTCTATATCTGTACATTCTGTTTTTTCTGCCTAATTGTAGTACCTTGCATTTCTTCCTGTTGAGATTAATTTTGTTAGTTTTGACCCAACTCTGTAATCTGTTATGGTCATTTTGAATTTTATTTATTTATTTATTTATTTATTTATTTATTTATTTATTTATTTATTGGTGATTCCTCTTTGGTGATTTCTCCTTTTTTCCATTTCTTGTACATGTCTCTTTTAAACTTTAGCTCAGTTGAAAGTTCTTTAGTCACCTACACTGGTTTCTTCAGACACTTTCCATTTTCCCTTCTCATTGGAACTGTTTGAAATTGTGCCTTCAATATTTTACTTTTAGAAAACTCCTATCTATCATGAACTTCCTTCTCTATTAATATTCATGACCCCAGGATCACATTTAGTATTTGCCTGAGTTTACTGAAATCAGTTTTCTTAAAGCCTAGAATGTATGTCCAATTATGCTTTGCTTCCCCTTTCTGCTGTATAATGAACTTCAGGTGAACGTGGTCACTCCCATTTTAGGATCTTGCCACTTCCACCTCATTAACCAGATCATTACTGTTGGTTAGAATCGTATCTAAAATAGTTAATCCCCTATTTGCCTCTTCCACCTTCTGGACAATGAAATTGTTTGCAAGGCAAGTTAAGAATTTGTTGGACCTTAAAGTTTTGGTAGACTCTGGCTTTCAATAAATATCAGGATAGTTGAAATCCTCCACAAGTACTACAGTGCGTCCTTGGTATCCGCTGAGGTTCATTCAAGGATAACCTGTGCATTCCAAAATCCATGGATGTTCAAGCTCCATTAAATACTGTGGATAGTAGAAACATGTACTTTCTATAAAATAATAAAATCAGGGTTTGCCTTCTTGGAATTTATATATTTTCAAGCTTGGATGCTTGAATCCATGGATAAAGAATCTAGATATGGAAGGCCAACTGTACATCTCTCCTTTCTGAATGTGTGGTCATCTGTTCCAGGAAGGCATCATCCAAGCTTGGAAGTCCATAGTCGAACCCCACCACCATATTCCTGTTGTTTCTCTCCCTCTTAATTTTTACCCAGATGTCTCAACTTGGCTTTCAGGATTTAAGTCATGGGTCTGTTCACAGATGTGCACATCCTTAATGTATAACTAATAAATAAAATAATAAAAATTTTATTTTTATACCGCCCTTCCGCAGATCAGGGCGGTTTACAGCATTATAAAATACAAATCACAATATACCAATAAAAACAATACAGCAACAATATAACAATATAAAACCCCCGTTAGCCCATCCTCTTTGCCACAGAAGAGGAAGGGAGGCCCACTGGACTTTAATCAGGGAATGCTAGGTGGAAAAGAAAGGTTTTCAGGTCCTTTCTAGATTGGGCCAGGGAGGTAGTTGAGCGGAGCTCTGTGGGCAGCGTGTTCCAAAGGGCCGGGGCGGCGATGGAGAATGTCCTCCTCGTAGTGGAGGACAGCCTAGCCCCTGGCACCCTAAGGAGTTGTTGCCCAGATGTTCTGAGGGTGCGGGACGGAATGTACGGGGAGAGGCGGTCCTTCAGGTATCCTGGGCCCAAGCCATTTAGGGCTTTATAGGTCATCACCAACACCTTATATTGTGCCCAGAAGCGAATAGGCAGCCAATGCAGATCTTTAAGCACCGGTGTAATATGGCTGGCCCTGGAAGTTCCAGTGACCAGCCTGACTGCCATATTCTGTACCATTTGTAGCTTCCGGGTTTGGTATAAGGGTTGCCCCATGTAGAGTGCATTGCAGAAATCCAATCTCGAGGTTACCAGAGCATGTACAACAGTTTCAAGGTCCCTCTGGGCCAGGTATGGGCGCAGCTGGCGAATAAGCCGAAGCTGATAACAGGTGTTCTTGACCGTCGCATTCACCTGAGCAGTCAGGTGAAGCGACGAGTCAAGAAGCACCCCCAGACTGCGCACAGAGTCCTTTACAGGGAGCGTGACCCCGTTCAGGACAGGTGGAACTACCGCCATTCCTGGACCAGAGGGACCTATCACAAGTACCTCCGTTTTCTCTGGATTCAGCTTGAGTCGGTTTTCCCTCATCCAGCCCATTACTGACTCCAGGCACGCCACGAGAGGAGAGACGCCATTCTCAGTCACTGCATCAGTCGGAGACATAGAGAAAATTAATTGGGTGTCATCAGCGTACTGATAACCCCGCGCCCCATGTCTCCGGATGATCTCTCCCAGCGGTTTCATGTAAATGTTAAATAGCATGGGAGACAGAATGGCTCCCTGAGGGACCCCAGTTTTAAGGGCCCTCTCATTGGAGCAGACGTCTCCCAGCTGCACCATCTGGGACCTCCCGGAGAGGTAGGAACGGAACCACTGGAGCGCAGTGCCCCCAATTCCCACCTCTGCCAGGCGCCCCAGAAGGATACCATGGTCTATGGTATCGAAAGCCGCTGAGATGTCCAAGAGCACCAACAGGGACACGCTTCCCCCGTCGATGCTCAGACGGAGATCATCGACCAAGGCGACCATGGCCGTCTCAAGCCCGTAACCCGCCCGGAAGCCAGTTTGAAATGGGTCCAGATAATCCGTTTCATCCAAGACCGCCTGAAGCTGGATCGCAACCGCCCTCTCGATCACCAAAAATGGCAGCAGAGAAACTGGCCGATAATTATTATGTACCAGGGGGTCGAGGGAGGGCTTTTTTAATATAGGTTTTACAATGGCCAATTTTAATTCTGATGGAAATTGCCCTTCTCTCAAAGATGTATTAATGATCCGGCGTAACAATGAAGTTACCGCCAGTCCCCCCTGGGCTGCTAGCCACGAGGGACAGGGATCGAGAGAGCAGGTTGTCTTCCAAACACTTCCGAGGATCTTGTCCACCTCATCGGTACTTACCAACTCAAACCGATCCAGTTTAATGGAGTCCACGGAGGCTCTGGACACCTCTACCCTAGGTTCTGCTGGAATGTTGGCGTTAAGATCTTCGCTTATCCGAGAGGTTTTATCCACGAAAAAGTCGTTAAATTTGTCACAGCAGGCCTTAGAAGGTTCAAGGATCTGGTTCGGGGCAGGAGGGAGCTGAGTTAGCTCCCTGACCACCCTGAACAACTCTGCTGGACGCAACTCCGCGGACGCGACACGAGCACCATAGAACGAATTCTTAGCTGCTCGTATCGCCTCTCCATAGTCCTCTAACAGTTGGTCTAGGAGAGCCTTGTCGTCTAAGCGAAGGTGTTTGCGCCAACGGTACTCTAGCCATCGCAGTTCCCGCTTCCTGAGAGGGTGCTTGGGAGCGATACTGTGTATAGCCCTAGAAAGACCGGTATTCCAGATACCGGTGAGGGCATCAACAGAGTCGCTGTCACTTCCAACCATGTGCCCCTCTAAAGCTTCCTGGAACCTTTTGGGTTCCATCAGCCTTCGAGGGTGGACCATCCTAACTGGTCCGCCACCCCCGGGGGGGATCTGGGTAGAGACCTTGATTTTTGCCTCCACCAGGAAATGATCCGTCCATGACAGGGGGGAAATATTAGTTATTTCCGCCCACGGATTTTCCGCATCCGAACAGAAGACCAAATCGAGAGTGTTACCCGCACAATGCGTAGGACCCCCAATCAGCTGAGACAGGCCCATGGCCGCCATGGTATCCATGAATTCCCGAGCCGCACCGGATGGAACATAGCTGGCCGTGAGGGAGATGTTGAAGTCACCCAGAACTAATAGCCTGGGTGTTTCCAACATCAGCTCAGCGACCAGCTGTGTCAGCTCGTTAAGGGAGTCCGTTAGCGCACGGGGTGGCCGATACACCAACAGAATCCCTAGACTGTCCCTAGCCTTTAGGGTCAGGTAAATACACTCGATATAGGACGTCTGTCAGATGTGGTTCCTGGTGAGGGGCAAGGTGTTCCTATGTATCAAGGCCACACACACCCCCGCCCACCTAACCTGGGCTGGTCCTTCACCGAGAACCCGGCAGGCAGGGCCTGAGCCCACACAGCATCTCTTTCAGGCCCAAGCCAGGTCTCGGTAATGCAAGCCAGGTCACAACTACTGTCCTCCAACAGATCGTGGAGGATATGGGACTTGTTGTTAATTGACCTGGCATTGCACAGGAGCAGCGACAGGGTTTGTGGTACGGTTGGAGCGACCCTCAGGTTCCGTTGGTTGGGAGGGGGACAGGAAGGGGAGATAGATATGATGCATCGATCTCTCCTTCCCCTGGAACGCAAGTCCCTTCTCCCACCGCCATACCTCCCCCTGCCCCACACTACCTCAATGGGAGCTCCGCTCGTAATGATGTTATCCCTTCCCTCCGCAGCCCATGCATCCCCCACATCCATAACATCCCCCCCACCCCTCTGCGACAATTTAAAGAGCAGAGGTTAGCCACCCCAGGCATCCTCTGCTCTAAAGGCTAACCCACAGCCTCCCTAACCCGATAAAAGCTGTGCAGCTGCGCAGTTGCGCAGCGGTGGTGCTCCTCAGTCCGTGGGCGGCACTCCCGGGGCGGTGCGCAGATGCGCACCTCCGACACCCTGGGAGGAGGCCGCCCGGCAGAAGGCGCGGCTCTGGCGGCGATGGTGGTCCGGAGAGGAGGCGGAGGGGGCGTGTCAGGAAGGGTCCGGTTGCCCGGCTTTATACCCGCCGCTCTCACCTGGCGGGCTCCTCCCTGGCTTCCCCCCAGGTGTCCCTTAAAGGCCCCGCTCGCTCTGGCCGCCAAACGCCAAGGCCAGTAAAAGAGTCACAAAGAGTCCCGCGGCGGTGCTCCTCAGTCCGTGGGCGGCACTCCCGGGGCGGTGCGCAGATGCATGTCCCTTCCTGTTTGGTCTGTTTCTGGGAAATAGGTTATACCCTTCTGGTACTACATTCCAATCATGAGACTCATCCCATCAAGTTTCAGTAATTCCTATTATATCATACAGTGCGTCCATGTCATACGTGGTTGTGCTTTACACGGCTTTCAGCATATGCTGAAAGCTGTGTGGGGAGGAAAGGGCGGAACATCCCATAGGGACTAATGGGGCACGCACCTGTGGTGCGCACACGCCGTGCCACTGTGCCACTGTGCCACCACGTGCACGAGCCCCATTCATTTAAATGGGGCTCGAGGATACAAGTAATTTGCTTTACACAGGGCAGTCTAGAATGGATCCCCGGGTAAAGCAAGGGCACACTATATTTGCTTTGCTGTGTTAAGACTTCAAGTTCATCTTGTTTATTTAGCATGCTCTGTGCATTAATGTAGAGACATCTAAGATATCTAAGGTCATTCTCTCTAGTTCCTCATTTAAGTTTTTTTCCCTCCCACTATTGAATTCTTGACTTTTCACCCAGCTCTCTCTATGTCATTCAGGCTATTATCTCCAGCACTTGATGAAATCCTGCTCTCAAGAATATTGTCTCCCACCCCCCACATTACTCAGATTAAAGCCCCCCTGATCAGAGTTGTGAACCTCTTAGCACACTTCTCAAGTCATCCTGTCAGGATCACAAGCCACTGCTTCTGTTCTCCTCAGCAGGGAGTATATTTAAGGATGCCAACAAAACAGCATGCCTGTAGGTCTACTCCATTGCTGTTGTTACAAAACAAACAAGGAAGAAAACATCAAAATACTGCAAAATCTCATCCTGATTTTAATATGCTTCCCAGGATGAACTGCATATCCAAAGTAGTAGTATTCAAATGCTGCAATAGATTATAGAAGATGCTCCTAACATGTGCCCCCCATTTCTCTCCTTTAAGTTTTATTTCATAGTGCATCTTTATTAATCCGAGACCCTCCCTTAAGCAGACACAGAAAAAAGGACAAGCCTTCTCATTTTTAGCATGATATAAGCTGTAAACCAGAAGTTAAACAGCTCTTTAAAACTTCCTCTATCAACATTATACTGGTTTTGCTTTCCTAACTAACAAACACATTCTAAAATGTAATTGATAGCAATGGCTGATGTTTAAAAGCCATTGTTTAAAATGGTGTGTTGCTACTTGAATGTTACTTTTAAGGAAATGAAACAGTACAGTGGTAGGGAAAATTATTTATCTCCTCCTCCTTCATTTCCTCCTCCTCGCTGTTGTTATTGCTATCATTATTTTAATTAGAACATGGCTTTCTTCCTTAATAGGTCTGGTATAAAGCACAAAACCTTAAAGGTTGCAGGGAGAGCATCCTTAATAATTCCATGTTCTGAACTTCACATTCAAAAGCGCTTGATGGCTAACACTTAGCATTGCCTCCAGGGACTGCAGCAAGCTTCTGGGTTGGCCTTAGGTGGAAGCAATGCAAATAATAGCTTTTAGGGACTCATTATTTCCATGGTAACACACTGGGTGCATTGACATTTCTTTTTAAGCAGCAGGGTATTCTGATCACTATGGCGATGATGGATGTATACATTACCTGAAGAGATCAATATACATATTCACCCAAGCTCCATATGAGCAGGAGGGGTGGAAGGTGAGGCAATT
This sequence comes from Sceloporus undulatus, assembly GCF_019175285.1. NCBI lineage: Eukaryota > Metazoa > Chordata > Lepidosauria > Squamata > Phrynosomatidae > Sceloporus > Sceloporus undulatus. The sequence goes on from NC_056522.1 coordinate 132,106,897, forward strand.
CTTACAGCCTCATTTCCCTGAGCCCTAAAGGCCTACCTAGAACTTACAATGTGGGTCACAAATATGCAAACCTATTCTTGTGAATGTCATTGTGTGGGACAACTGTCCCCAGGCTTTCAGATTCTGGCGCCTGAAGGAAAACAAAACAGGATTGACCTAAATAATTGAAGTATATACCCAGAAACACTAGACCTTTTATAAGTTTGCTTCCTTGCACTTTCCAGACTTGAGAAGTGTGCATATGTTAAATTATTGCAGACTTTGGTAAGAAATATCAAACGTGGGAGAAATAGGATAGAAAGTGAAAGTGAAACTCTTACCCCTCCTCTTCCTTCCTCCATGTTCATCATAATCTTTTTTTAAAAAAAATAATAATGCATAAATGCTAGCACCTACAAATAAGTGATATTCATTCTGCAATGTAGACATTTCATTCTAAAGTAAGAACTACCAAGCTTCTACAGATCCCCAAGTCAGATGGAGGAAATTGATTATGCCTTTCTAGAACAGATGACTACACACTCAGAAAGGAGAGATGTAATAGTGATGGGTGACTTCAGCTATCTTGATATTTGCTGAAATTCAAACTCAGCCAAATCCTCAAGGTCTAGCAAATTCCTCACTTGCCTCAAAGACAATTTCATTGTCCAAAAGGTGGAAGAGGCAACAAGGGGGTCAGCTATTTTAGATCTGATCCTAACCAATAAGGATGACTTGATTAATGGGGTGCAAGCGGTAGGATCATTAGGTGGAAGTGACTATGTTCTCCTGGAGTTGTTATACAGTGGAAAGGCGAAGCCAGGCATAGACAGACACACATTCTAGACTTTAGGACAGCTGATTTCAGTAAACGTGGAGAAATATTGGAGGTGATCCCATGGTCAGAAATACTAAAAGAGAAGGGAGTTCAGGATGGATGGGAGTTTCTCAAAGGGAGATACTGAAGGCACAATTTAAAACTGTTCCAGTGAGGAAGAACAATGGAAGAGGTCTCAAGAAACCAGGATGCATGACTAAGTGGCCAGTGGGGTCCCACAGTGCTCTGTCCTGGGCCCAGTGCTATTCAACATCTTTATCAATGACTTGGATGACAGAATTGGGGGCATACTTATCAAATTTGCAGATGACACCAAATTAGGAGGATTATTAGTCTAATACTCCAGAGGACAGGATCAAAACTGAAAATGGTCTGAATAGACTAGAAAGTTGGGCCAAAGCTAACAAAATGAAATTCAATATGGGGAAATGTAAGGTACTGCACTTAGGGTGGAAAAGTGAAATGCACAGATATAGGATGGGGGACACCTGGCTGAACGAGACTACATGTGAAATTGATCTAGGAGTCCAAGTAGACCACAAATAGAACATGAGTCAACAGTATGATGCAGCAGCTAAAAAGGCCAATGCAATTTTAGGCTGCATCAATAAAAGTATAGTGTCTAAATCGAGAGAAGTAATATTGCCACTGTATTTTGCTTTGGTCAGGCCCCACCTGGAATACTGTGTCCAGTCCTGGGCACCACAATTCAAAAAGGACATTGAGAAACTGGAGCGTTTCCAAAGGAGGGCGACTAAAATGGTGAAAGCTCAAGAAACCATGCCCTATGAGGAATGCCTTAGGGAGCTGGGGATGTTTAGCCTGAAGAAGAGAAGATTAAGAGGTGATATGATAGCCCTGTTTAAATACTAGAAGGGATGGAGCAAGCTTGTTTTCTGCTGCTCCAGAGAACAGGTCCCAGAACAATGGATACAAGCTCCAGGAAAAAGAGATTCCACTCAACATTAGGAGGAACTTCCTGACAGTAAGGGCTATTCGACAGTGGAACAAACTCCCTCGGAGTGTAGTGGAGTCTCCTTCCTTACAGGTCTTCAGACAGAGGCTGGATGGCCATCTGTCGGGGATGCTTTGACTGAGAGTTCCTGCATGGCAGGGGTTGGACTGGATGCCCCTTGGGATCTCTTCCAACTCTACGATTCTATGATTCTAAGCAATTCTGTTCCCCTGTTAGCCTCCTAAATACCTTCCCGTCAAGACAAAATGTTGCCACAACAGAGGTGCACAACTTCAAGATGTTTAATCCCTCCTGGTGAAACAGGCAGTGAAAATCAGGTTAATTCTGTTTTAAAGGTTTATTGTTTTGTGGCGTCAAGTCATTTCCAACTTATGCTGATCCTAACGTGAACCAATCACAGGGTTTTCTTGGCAAGTTACTTCAGAGGGGGTTTGCCATTGCCATCCTCTGAAGCTGAGAGAGTGTGACTTGCCCAGGGTCACTCAGTGGGTTTATATTCCCGAACCAGGATTCAAACCCTGGTCTCCAGAGTCATAGTCCAACACTCAAACCACTACACCAAGATAAGGACCATGTATTTTAGTTTAGAGTAGAATTGTCTTCCCAAAGATGCCAGGGTGCCAAAAATAGAAGGTAGTGTGCTTTGGGGACTCAAGATGGCTTTGTTGCCCATTTGTCACCTGATACCACTGCTTCAGTGCTAGTCGGGTGTTAGGTACTATTAATGCTCTTCAGGTATGGAAAATAAACACAAAGGAGGGGAGAACACTTTTGCCCCTGCGTCATTGATTTCACCCTTATATGAAAAATAGCTTTGTGATGAAGAAAGACTCATATATTTAGGCTGCTGGAAGTTAGTGTTCCAGATTGAACAGAGAAATTTCAGGCTCACCTTTCCGGAAAATGTCTCCTCACACAAGGAAAAGGATGGAGGTTGCAAAAGAAGATGGAGAGAAAATGAGCATTCTCATCACATATTTTATTTTTGTTCTTATATAGCCTTAATATGGTTTGCATTAACTACTGAATTACAAGAGCCAACATAGTGTACTGGTTTAAGCATTGGACTATGACTATGGTTCGAATCCTCCCTTGGCCACAGTCACCACTGGGTGACTTTGGGCAAGTCACACACTCTCTACCTCAGAAAACCCCATGATAGCTTCACCTTAGGGTCACCATAAGTTGGAAACAACAATAACACACAATAACAACACAAATTAGAAGAAAAACATGGTTTTACAGGTTCAGGGTGGGGATTCCTTTGGATCAGTTGCTTTGTCTACTTTGTCAGACAAGAACTGGCTGAGACCTCACCTATCAACATAGGTTTTCTACTTCCTGATGTGAAGTAGCACATGTATTTATGGGACAATCATATAACACACATGATGACCTTTTATTTCTGTAGGATCAATGCATAAATGAATAACAACCAAGTGGATCAACAAGGGAAAAGCTGCTCAATATTTGAGGTTAACGTTCCATACAGCCTTGTATACAAGAAGATCGTTGAGTTACAAATAATCATGCCTCCTAATTTTGAGTGCTAGGTGTAGCTCTGCTAAATGTCATTTAAAATGGAACCAGGAATTATTTCAGAATTAATAAAAATAATCCTAGAGGCTGTAACTGCCCATAAAAGATGCCTATAAAGCATCTTGTCCTAATTTTACACATGCAGCTGAATACACTGTAATTATGACATGCAATAATGCTACTCCCTCATCTCTGAAAAGCAGCTGCTCAGCTTTGGTGGCCTCATAGTTTATGAGTTCCTTTGACCTTTGGCTATATGCACCTCTCCTTTGGAAGTTCAGTGACAGTGTTAATTTCAATATAAAAGAGCAATTATTGCAAATAATTTGGAGATCTGTGATGCATTCTTAAGGAGGCTTAGCATGTGAAAGCTATTTAAAAACTCCTTTTTATAATGACATTTCTAGAGATGTGTTAGAAAAGAGAAAAACTTGAAATATATGCCTGTCAAAGTTTGGCAAGCAGTTGAGAGAAGGCCTTCTCAGGGGCTGTTTCCAATCAATAGAAATCATTGTCAATAGACAATTGACAGGTCCCTTGTCCTTCCAGTATGAGTGAGTGTGTGTGTGTGTGTATGTGTGTGTATACATATATATGTGTGTGTATATGCCATTGTCAAAAGAAGATTGGCTGACTCATGTCCTTCCAGTATGTGAATATGTGTATTTGTGTGTGTGTGTGTGTGTGTGTGTGTATTGTATGTATGTATGTAAATAAAGAACTCATTGCTTCACAAGAAGGCTAATTAGCTTACTTGCTAATTAGCTTACTTGCTGTTCACCGCTATGATCTTTGGAATAGCGGTATATAAATAAAAAAAATTATTATTAATTATTAGAGACAGGGCCTGCCTGTCTTCTTTTGACAAGCAGGTATGCCTAATGACCTTCTAGTAATAA
>NC_056522.1:132111137-132122932 GCF_019175285.1 Sceloporus undulatus
TAATAATAATAATAATAATAATAATAATAATAATAATAATAATAATAATAGTTTATTTCTATACCGCCCTTCTTGAAATCAGGGCGGTGTACAACAGGAACAATCAATACAATTAAAATACATTAAAAACAATACAATAAAAACAAAACAAACTCATGCCAGCTCAGCAATGCTGACGAAGGGGGGAGACTATTCTGGGGTGAGAGTCAGGGGTGGGTCTGCTCGAAGAAATACGTCTTCAGCCCCTTCTTAAATTGGGCTAGGGAGGTGGCCGAGCAGAGCTCGGCGGGCAGCGAGTTCCAGAGGTTGGGGGCCGAGGTGGTAAAGGCCCTCCTGGAGGTAGAAACTAATCTGACCTCTGGAGCTCTTAACAATTGCTGCCCAGATGATCTGAGTGTACGGGGCGGATTGTATGGAGAGAGGCGGTCCTCTAGATACCCTGGGCCCAAGCCATTTAGGGCTTTATAGGTAATAACCAACACCTTGTATTGCGCCTGGAAGCGAATAGGCAGCCAGTGAAGATCTTTAAGCACTGGTGTTATATGACTGGCCCTGGATGTGTCAGTGACCAGTCGGGCTGCCATATTCTGCACTAATTGCAGCTTCTGGGAATGGTACAAGGGTTGCCCCATGTAGAGCGCGTTGCAGAAGTCCAAACGAGAGGTTACCAGAGCGTGTTCTACAGTTTCAAGGTCCCTCTGGCCCAAGTAGGGACGCAGCTGGCGTATCAGCCGAAGGTAGTAGGCAAAATAGTGGACTTGAAAATAAGTTGAAAATAGTTTGGAATGTTTGGAATGCTATGCATTGTATTCTCTCCCCGCTCCCAGCAAGGTGCCAAGTTTGTTATTACTGGTTACTCTAAATTTCCAGGCAGGAGGCCTCTCACTTTAGTTAATAGAAAGCACTTTGCAGCCATATTGTCTCCTCAGTGGATTTTCCCTGATAAGAAAAAGAAAAATTAGTAATGTTGGAAGACATTTTGGAAAAAAACAAGGGAAGATTACCAGTGAAGGATGACGATATGTGAAGGTCCTATGAAATTTAGTGAATAAGGCAGGGAAGTACCATGATTTAAAAAAAATCCAACACCACCACACTTCACTGGCCTTGCTGTAAATTGTATTTTGACCATTTATCCCAAATCCTGTCCATTTAAGGAAGGAATGGATAAGTGTGGCAGACCTAGAATCCAATTTTCTATCAATGGAACTTTTCAAACACTACCAAAAATCCACTCTCCCACTAAAGTAAGTATACTGCTTAGTTCTACACTTTCTGAAAGCCATATCTGCTTAAATAATCCTGCCTGAATTATAAGAACTATGGTCTCTCAGGCTACCTCCGCACTGCATAAATAATCCAGTTTGAAACTTTAACTGCCATGGCTCAATGCTATTGAATCTGGGAATTGTAGTTTGTTGTGGCACCAGAGCTCTCGGGCAGAAAAGGCTAAGGAGCTTATTGCATGCACAGATAAGCCATTTTACCTCTTCCAGCTTCAAATTAGGAGCCCCTGGATGTTATCAGACCTAAATTGCCGCCAATCTAGCTGCAATGTTGCCACCTGGATGCATCCCAGTTTGAAGCCTCACTCAGCTGGCCATTTTTTGAAGTTGGAAACTCCCCAACTTCAAAATGGGAACTTCTGTTATGCAGAGAAATAGTGACTCCACGAACACTTTAATGACGGCATGCTTCCATGACAATTTCATTACAAGAGAAAAGTGTGACCAGCGATCACACCCTTGTCTTTAGAGACAGTCTAGCCATGATTTAAGAACGGTAAGCCTCCATATGATAATCTCCATAGTTTCACCTGCGGAGGAAGTTTAAGATTCAGCACAGCATTTCTATTCGAAGAATGGGGATGGTGTAGATGAACATCACTTCTCACCCATCAGTCTTTCATGGATTTTTTTTTAAAAAGGAAAAATGAAAAAATAAAAGAACTGCACAAGAGGGTTGGGAGATATTTGTGGCTTCACAAATATGGAGAAGAATCTTAGCTAACATCTTTCTAATCTCACTGGGTTGTTGTCCAGAGCAGATTTCCATTGACCTGGCGGGAGGAAATGCGCCCATTGTATTGATCATTCACAATGAAATGTATAAAAATGAGACAAAACAAAACTGAAGTATATTCTCTCAGCTACAATTGAGAAATTAAGTGAAAAGTAAGGTTGTAATATTGTGCACACATACGTCTTCTTCTGTGTTGTTCTTGTTATTATGTGCTTTCACACCAGCTGTTGAAATAGGAGGACTCTATTCCAGGGTTTTCTTGGCAAGGTGTATTCAGAGGAGGTTTGTCATTGTGTTCCTCTGAGGCTGAGAGAATGACTTGTCCAAGGTTACCTGTGGTTTCCATGGCCAAGTGGGGATTCGAACCCTGTTCTCCAGAGTCCAATACATAGAATAATACACCGGGCTGGCGTATCTCTCTAAATGGGTTCCAGCTTTACTATATTAATACCCTCTCAATGAAGAGAATACTACTTTTTCACCACCTTTATACATTGGGCCTTTGGTATTCTAGATTCCCCCATGCATACCAAAATCTGTGGATGCTCAATTCCAGACTATATAATTACATAATAAAATGGTGTCCCTTATGTTAACTGGAAAAATCAAGGTTTGCAATTTGGAATTTATATATTTTAAACTTCTTTCAAGCCATGGATAGTTGAATCTGTGGATAAAGAATCTGTGGATATGAAGGGTTGACTGTAATAGTTTCAGCCTCTCAGCCATGGATTGTCTTCTTTTTGGAAATCTGTCCATCCAAGACATGTTTAATCACCTGTTCAGAGCAGGTAGTAAGACTGAATCCTTGTCCTGCTTTTCTTCTCAGCCTGACAGGATAGGAACTGGAGTTGGTTTCATCTCCCCAGCTGTATTCCCTAACCAGGTGGAAATACCCAACCATCTGTTGTGTGCTGTGTCTATGATTTCTAATCTGATGTCATAAGTAACACAGACACAACTTTGAATAAGACTGTACACGCATCATAAGCTTTGTATAGTTCCCAGCCCAGCAGATCAATCTGTCTAGAGGCCTCCCTGATCCTGAATGTTCAGTACATTTGGCAAATTGAAGTAAAACTATATAGAAAGGGTGCCTAGGATCAAAGCTTTTCTTCTTTAGGTTAAGCTTCAATATTAAGAGCTCAGCTAAACCAAGGCAAACCAAATGCTTTATTTGCATATTAAAACAAAGTTAAGAGCAAGTTAATTACATTTTCAACTTGAAGTTATGGTAAGTTAATTAGATATTCAACTTGATTGTATAAAGCTGGGTTTTAATGGATAAGCAGATTATAAACCTGTTTTCTATATGGGACAATTATATGAAAATTTCTTCTATTAATGTAAATTGCTTATTAGTATATAAAATTTGCAATATTTTAATATACTTAGAGGCATTTAATTGGCATAAAGCTTTATTATAATTATTGTTAATTTGCTATATCAAATTCTAATTCTATTAATTTATTTATTGTATGCCCACTAGTATTATTAGCAATTTATTTAATTAGCTTGTTACAACTAACTTGCTAAATCCCAGTTAAATATCTAACATTCCACAAGAGATTAGATGTCTTTTCAGGAATATAATTACATTGTTAATTTACTGCTTATGCAACATTGGAGTAATTAATTGTGAAGCCAGTTCCATCTTTTATTTATCCAACAAATCTTAAGCAGCAACAGTCCTTCATATACAATACTGCAAATATTGGAACTCAGTTCTTTTGATGATAGTGATCTAAATTGAGTGTAGCAGTCCAAGCATTTATTACAGGCTACACAGTTCAGTGAAATATTTGTTATGGTGTGTATTGCAGCGGAAGAAGTATGACACAGTATGATAATACTGGGAGAAGATAGGCTTGTATCCCATGTTTCTGTTTCTCCTAGGGAAGGAGTATCTTCTGAAGGAAAGTACTCATCCTTCAAAACGGATGAACTTTGGGCTGAATCTTCTTGGGGTCAGGTGTCATCACCTTATGATACCCAGCTCTATCACTCCTTTCCACCTTATTTCAAAGTAGCTGTTCATGTGTTAAACCATTGCCTGGCTTAAGTGATGGACATGATGAGGGCAAACAAATTGAAGCTTAATCCAGACAAGACAGAAGTGCTCCTGGTCTATAGAAAGACTGATCTGGGAATGGGGATTCAGCCCATGTTAGATGGGATTACACTCCCCCTGAAAACACAGGTTTGCAATTTAGTTGTACTGCTGGATTCTTGGTATTCTTAACTGATTTAATATCCATTGTTTTTATGCACTTTTCTCTTTATAAATTGCATTTTATTCTTTTAATGAGTGATATGTTTTAATACTGTACTAGTATTTTAATGTTCATTTTTGTATGTTTTTAATTGTATTGTTCTTTTAATTTGTAAGCTGTTATGTGTCCTAATTTTGGAAATAAACAAATCTTGCCAAGAAAACCCTATAATAGGTTTCCCTTAGGGTTGCTGTAAGTTGGAAATGACTTGAAGACACACAGCAACAACAAACAAGCAATCAAGCAAACAAACAAACAATATAGGTACATGTAAAATTAACACAATACGTATATATAAAATCAAACTAAATTAAATTGTATTTGTACCAAGTTAATGGCTAATACAATATGCATACGTAAAGAACACATTCACATCACTCAGATGCATTCACATCACTCAAGCCTACAATCACATTAGCTGGCCCAATACTAGCTGAAATTCTGCTGGGGGGGGGGGGGGTTATGGATACATAACTACTGTAGTTATATGATTTCACAGTAATTCCTGGCCCAATCATCTGCCCCATGTGGGGGGAAAACACTGCAATTGATGGGGGTCTGTTCCCTTGTCACTTAGACAGCTGCTAACCAATGTTCACACCCCATTTTGTGAGCGATCTCCATTATGACAGACAGAAGTGGGATCCCTGTCACAATTCTCCTTCACACTGGAGATTGCTCACTCTGTGTGTGTGTGTGTGTGTGTGTGTGTGTGTGTCAGTGTCAGTGTCAGTCATCAGCTTTTCAAGGGAATGGGCCCTTATTGATTGCTGCAGCTACTTCCCTGTAAGTGACAACTGGATTTTTTAAAACTCCGTACATGTCCCCCAGATTAGATTATATGCAGGGATCATGAATACCAAACAGTTACAAATTAATAACTCTAGGTTATGAATTCGTAACTTGCCAAACAGGATTCCGGTCATTCTCTTTGTTGCTTCTTTGCACATTTTTCTTTCCATTTCAACCTACAACTGCAAAATCCAACATTCAACCAATGCATTATGAACTATGACAAGTATGCATTGAGCACCTAATTTGCGTTCTAACCTACCCAAAGTGAACAAAACAAAAGAAAAAGAATAATGCCTTTCTACTACTTTAAGAACTTAGAAACTGTAAGTCCCTGAAATTTCTATTCCAAACTAATTTGGGAATCGCTTAGTGAAATAAGCTTTGAGTTTCAGGGTTCATAAAAAATACTATGGGCAGGCTGTAGATGTTCTCCACATCTTTCGTTTCTCTTTCAGCATGCTCCATTCCATGTAGGGCAGTTACATGTTTTCATTACCTCTTCCTGTTGGCATCCCTCTTCCAAACCAAAAATGCATGCACAGCATGCCAAATATTACATGAAGGTGTCAGATTAGATCTTGATCTCGATCAGGGATTGATCAGAGCTGCCACACGGAACCAGATTTGGGGATCATGTTGAGTCAAAGCTATGCATATTCCTGTAGATGTATAGATGATTTATGGATACAGAAAGTATGTACAGCCCAGAAACCCCATTTCCATGTCCTTGCTGGACCTCCAGGTGTTGGCAGAAAGCCTGAGATGCTGGTAAGTTCTGAAGCGTGTGAGTTGCACCTACCATCCTGAGGCCAGGTCTAAGGTGGGAGTTCTGAGGCCAAATGATTTAATAGTAAAAGTCAAAACAAAGAAATATCTAGTGACAGATGGGAGCCTTTAGGTCTCCCATCTTGGAACAGAGAAAATGGAAAATATTAATTGTCTGTGGAGTATCTGCTTATGGCAAATGTCATTCCAAAGATCTAAGCCAAACATGGATCCCTGAGTTTTCATTCTTTTCTCTGATCAGCACACCCAAACCCGCACCCAAACAAGAGTGCGCCGTGTAAAAAAAATCCTTTCTAACTTCACTGTCTTTGAAAAATGGTTTTCCATGTATCACAGGGAGGTCTTTGAGATAAAGAAACCTAGTGCCTCCCTGGGTACCTGAATATAGTTGCATGGTTCGAGGGAGGATTATTAATAGAAAACTGAAATCCCTCTGCTGCTTTAATGACTTTCTTGATCTTGAACCATTATTATGTTATTTTAGTAGTTTAATGCCTGAAGTAGCTTTTGTTATTTTCTTTGTACCTTCAGGTTATATAGAGTTGTGTGGGGAGTATAATTTTGTTAAATAATTAAATCCAAATGAATAATTCAGAATATTTTCTCCAAGAACTAACTCCCCCCAAAATAGGTGAAAGCCCAGAAAGTAAGCCATACTATCTCTTCAAAGTGACAAATGCAGAATATGATAGTCCAGTGTCAGTCAAACATTAATTAATTCATTTCTTTTTGAAAGGGGATTCATTCTCTGTTTAACAAGGAAATCGGGGCAAATTATCAGTCGAAACTATTTTCAAAATGAAAGGAAGAAAGAAGAGGTTACATTAATTAGTGATCTAGATTTCTTGAAGAAAATACTGTATAAAAAGGGGTGTTATCAAAATTAGAAAAGTGTAGCCTTATTTTCTCCCTAGAATGCCAATAAATCAGGCCAGCTGGTGTCCAGTTTCATTTTCTGCAAAGAGACAGAGGAAAACAGAGAAACAAATTCTTTTTTTATTAATTGTAAGAAGTGTGTGTGTGTGTTATGTGCCTTCATGTCAACTCTGGTTTTGCTAGTTCCTTCATCTGAATGCAGAACTAATAAAAGGTGCCTATAAGACCTGAGCAGGGCAGGTTGAGACAGAGTGACTTGGAGGGTTCTCCTTCACGGAGTCTCCATAAATTAAGGTAGTCTTGGCAGCAGTTAACAACAGCAAACAAGACTACATAGTCTCTTTTCAGGTTTATATTAAAACTATTTTTAAAAAGTAATAAAGTAATGTATAGGAGGGCATGGTGGTGCTTTCCTCCAATTGTAAATTAAACACTTTATATTCAATCCAGCTTACCAACAAGAGGTTTAGAATGATCTATTGAGTGTTTGTCTGCCAGAGTCTGTCTACATTGAAGCTCTTCCTTATTCCTTGTCACTCCATTGGTCCCACTCCCCAAGTATTATAAACAATTGCCGGAATCATATATGATCTGTTATTATATGTAGCTTAGCATATACCTAGCTACATAGCAGAGTCCCTAAGAAATCCCTTTACTGAATTGTGAAGATGCATAATGGGACAGCAGCAAAAGCATCCAGTTCACTTCACTCCACAATGCACATTGGTGCACAATATGTTTAACTATGTGGGGCACATTAGTGTGCAGTGCACATTGGTGTGCATCACACTGATGTACATTGCACATCAAAGCATACCACATACCAGTGCACATCAGGCACTGGTGTACATTGGCCACCATTGAGCATTTGGCACTTTGCTGGCTCTGCAATATAGTAACAGCAGCCCTCAACTGGATATGGATGTTACACAACTGTTTCATTGTGATTGTGATTGCTTCAAATGTAAGCCCACTTACAAAGATGTAAGACCCCAAGAGGATACTGGCAAATGTTTGGTAGCTTCTCTCCAAGGTTTCAGTTTTCCCCATCCTGCATCGAGATGTTGTTGTTGTTGTTGTCCTGTGCCTTCAAGTTGTTTCTGATTTACGGCAACCCTAAGGCGAATCTATCACAGGGTTTTCTCTGCAAGTTTCTTTTAAGAGTTTTTTCCATTGCCATCCTCTGACGCTGATAGAGTGTGACCTGCCCAAGGACACACAGTGAGTTTCATGGCAGGGCTGGGATACAGAGCATTAACATTAGACCTTCTTCATTCAAAGCCAGTCTTCTCCCAGTTAGCAAAAGCCTAGGTATCATCTGCACTGAGAGAGAGAGAGAAGAGCCTCTGTGGACCAGCAGAAGCTTCAGTGTATTCTGCTTATTCTGATCCACTGATCCTGCTTTCATATATTTTACAAGATTTGTTACACCCAGAAATTCAATGTTAATATAAAGTGAGTAGATTATAAGTTTACCTAATTAAGATCTTGGTTTCGGTACAGCTTTTGAAGTAATGGATTTCTTTGCAATAGCTTCCTCCTTTTATAATTCACAAACAGCAAGAGATAGCTTGTATTATGTAATCACAGAAATGATTCATATATCCTCTCTCTAAAGGAGGTATTTTATTTATTAAGCGTATTCAAAATACCATGAGCGTACATGGGGGGGGGAGGTCAAGGAAACCACTACATCCACCCCCACTGATAAAATACAATTCCAAATTTCTTTCTCCAGTCCTTGCAGCATGTAAGGTATGAGGCAAAGTGTGAAAGAAACCATTACTTTGTTTTCTAAAAAAACCTACCTGGTGCCCACAGTATTTCTGAGATGAGTATGTGTGTTTAGCAGAGGAATTAAGTCATAGTAATGACTGACATATCATCTCTCTGGAGAAGGCACATCCTTTTTTCATTATAAACCTAGTGGAATTCCCTCCCCCCTCCCCAAGTAGGAAGTGCTTGCTACCACGTTTTTAAAAAATCAGTATTAAAAGATTTTGTTCTAAGTGTGAATGGGCAACTGTGTGTCTACCCACTCTCCTCCAGTTTTAGTACTTACCATTTAAAATCTGGAATTTTAAACATTTAGAAATTGTCGTAAATACATCATTACTGTGCCCATATTGCAGGCGGTGGGACTATGACTGAGAGACTGTGGGTCTCTGAGCACTGCAAAAATGTAGAATCTGAATGACATCCTTGTAGGCCAGGGCTCCTTGCCCTTCACTTGATATCTTTTGGAGATATTAGATTACAAATCCCAGCAAAGTGTTAGCCATAGTCAAGAAAATTGGGGATGGTGAACTTATGGCATGATACATCAGATTGGCACCAAACTGGTGAATGTTGGTCTAAATGTAATAAAGTTCTTACTATGATATGCTATAAAAGGGGTGAGCAACTTTCAGATAACAGGAGCTGTATTGATGCCGCCCCCAGAAGTTTGGCAGTGGTAATGACTTTTACTATTGCCACCTAAATTCATCAACTACAGTGCAGGCTTTGTACAGTGCATAGAGACCTACCAGAAGGAGGTAGGGACAGAGACTTACCAAAAGTAAGTGCAAAAACATTTTTTTAATCCCTGCAGCATTCCACCTGATGTTTTGTCTGGTCATAGAATCATAGAGTTGGAAGAGACCACAAGGGCAATCCAGTCTAACTCCCTGCCATGCAGAACTCACAAAGCTTACCCTGACAGATGGCCATTTAGCCTCTGTTTAAAGACCTCCACTGTGTGTTCCACTGTTGAACAGCTCTTACTGTCGGGATATTCCTCCTAATGTTAAGGTGGAATCTCTTTTCCTGTAACTTGCATCCCTGACATATAATGCTAATCTTCCTCCTTTCCTGTTTGGTCTATTTCTCTTAAAAATGTTATACCCCTCTTTTCCTACATTCCAATCATGAGACTCATCCCACCAGGTTTCAGTGATACCTATTATATCATATTACTTTGTTGTGTTAGGAGTTCAAATTCATCTTGCTTACTTCCCATGCTCTGTGCATTAGTATAGAGACATCTAAGACCACAGGTCCTCACCCCTAGCTGCTTGTGTAAACCTCCCCCCCCCCCCCAGTTGGGTCCCTACATTATTTGCTGTGTTCTCTCAATAACAGTTTATCTCCAGCCCTTGATGAATTCCTGCCTCCCAAAGTACTATCTCCCTCCCTTGCATAACTCAGTTTAAAGTCCTCCTGATAATTTTTTTGAGGCTATTGGCAAAAATGTTTCTGTCAACTGGTGTGAGATGTCACCCATTCCTTGCCACAAGTCCCCCCTCATGGAACTGCAGTCCATGATCCAAAAATCCAAATTGTTCCTGATGGCACCATCTGCGGAGTCAACTGTTCACCTCTCCTATTTTCCTCTCCCTTCCTGGACCATGTCCTTCCACTGGAAGAAGACATGAGATGACAACCTGTGCATCCATCTCTTTCAGCTTCGTACACAGAACCTCATAATCCCTTATGATATTCTGAAAGCTGTGCCTTGCAGTATCATTGGTTCCCACATAAACCAAAAGAAAGGGCTAACAGTCAGTAGGCTTGACAAGTCTTGTCAGCCTCTCTGTCATATCACGAATCTTTGGCCCAGGGAAAAAGCACACCTCCCGAGACATCTTTCAGGCCTACAAACCACTGATTCTGTACCCCTCAGCAATAAGTCCCCCACCACCACGCACATCTTCTCTGAGGCTTAGCAGTGGCTGTTCCCTACGGTGGTACTCCCAGGGTCCTCTGCACTGTCCCTGAGGACTGTCCTTGCTTCTGTTCCTCATCATCCCTGATAAGAGAAAGAGCTTCAAATTGATTCTGTAGCTGCAAGCTCCCAGAACGATTCTTGATTTTCCTACTTCTGTGTGTGACGTTCCTGAAGCTGCCTACCTGCTGTGTATGTGAAGTGACCTCCTCCGTAGAAATTTCCTATGTGTGTTTCCCATCCAGGACCATCTACAGTGGTGCCTCGGGTTACGAAATTAATTCGTAACGCGGCCGCTTTCGTAACCCGAAAAGCCTTCGTAAGCCGAATTGCCATAGGCGCTAATGGGGAAAAGCCGCGATTCCGTGCGAAAAAGCCGAAAAAAGCACCAAAAGTTTTTTCGTAACCCGAAAAAACATTCGTAACCCGAAACAATAATTCCCTATGGGATTTTTTCGTATCCCGAAAATTTCGTAACCTGGGTATTTCGTATCCCGAGGTACCACTGTATTCCATTCTTTCCGAGATAACCTCTTGCACCCTAATATGCTAAGGGTCTTTACCTGGGCCTCCAGCAGCTGGACCTTTTCTTCCAACAGGGCTATCAACTTGCATTTGGTGCAGGTAAAGTTACCTGCATCAATAGGCAAGAAGATAAACATCCCACAACTGTTGTAGACGACTGCAGCAGCTCCCTCACCGTCCATACTGATAACTAAAATAGTCAGTGAAACAGGATTCTGGGCTTCGCCCTCCAAAAGTCTCCCATTAATCACCCTTGAAACGACCCCGTCAGCCTGGTCTTTTCACCAAGCGCTATCAGCAAGCTGAAAAGACTATAGCTATATAAGAACTATCAATTGCCAGCTCTTCCCTGAACAAGTCTCTGACTCACTTGTTTTGATCAAAAGTCCTCACTTAACTCCTTAAAGAAAAATAGTTAAAAATAACAGAAAAGCCCCAAACACAGCTCCCAGGCCACCTTCTTCTCTGTGATGTGAGTCTTACTTGACTGTGAAAATTCACGCACTGTTAGGCACGCACTTCTGAAATCAGTTAAAAACATCTAGGCTGCTAACTTCAGCCCAATGACTCACAAAAGCCCACCACTCAGGAACAAAAACACTCCAGATTTGAAAAGGATTCACCCAATGAAAATGGCTTTCTCAGCCAGTGGTTTTTCCTCTCTTCCTGTGCACCAGGTGTGGTTATTAGCAGTGGCAGCAGCAAGCAGGGGACACAAACAGATTCAGAAACTGAAATAAGAGGAGCATAGGATACACTGAATATTGTTTACCCTATCTGGTGTGAGTTGTTTTCATCTTCCTTTTCCGTGA
>NC_056522.1:132122942-132168895 GCF_019175285.1 Sceloporus undulatus
GTCAGAATGAAGTAGGAATAACACACAGCCAGTGTTTTGCACTTTTTACTTTTTATTGAGTCAGAATGAAGTAGGAATAACACACAGCCAGTGTTTTGCACTTTTTACTTTTTATTTGGCAAGCTGATTTTTGTTTTAAAGGAAACAAACCACCTGTAGATGCTTCAGATGTCGCAGTGTAAAAAGGATTGGGGTCATATAGGTGTGAAAAAGAAGCAGAGTGCTTTTGCCATGCTTTAATGCACTCCTGAAAGAGCACAGAACTACGGTGTACAAGACCACTCAAAGTTCAGCTCAGTCCCAGGAGGTGTGGAGTCTCTGTTGGTATATATTGTGCTTCATGGCACTCTGTGTAAAAGCAAGAGCACAGAAAAGGATGGGCGGATTTAAAAGGTTCTTTTATCGCACATGAAACAAAACATTTTCCAAACTCCAGTTTAGAAGTGTCGGCTGTAATATGTTCACCCCAAATGCAACTAAATATCTTCAGCAATGTGAGATCTGTGCAGAAAAAAATTGTGGACAGTACTGGATCTTTCAGATCTGAGATTCTCCCCATTTCTCCCCTTGCTTCACTTGTCATGTCTCACAAGCCCCTGTTCACTCAGTTCTTGTTCTGCTTAAGTGATACAACAATTACTAACTAGGACATTTTGTGCCTAGAATAGTTATATCACAATCTCCAATTCTTCCCACCATTTTATTTCAACAACATTGGAAGCAGAACTTTAAAAGCAAAACTCGGTACAGACAGGCAGAGCTTGGATTAAAGATCCACTGTCAGGGATTGACACCACTGGGCAAGGCTTCTGCTTGTGGGAAACTCCTTAGAGCTCTTGTGCTACTATCACTTGCTAAACCCACCTCCTGCTTGCCTCAGGACCACCAGGTAGTAGGAAGAGAAATTTGAGCCCTCCCTCTCCAAATTTCTCATTCATGTGGTAGTGACAAACAATGATCCTCACCCAGGTTGGAGATGTTCCAGATGTTGATTAAAGATCATTTGTAAGTTTGTATGAAAAATTGTGAGATTGTGGAAACCCAACTGATCTAATTAGAAAAGTGAATCCATACTCACCCCCCTCCCAGGAAGAATTGAAGGGATTATTTAGACTCAATTGCTGAAAATTTTAAGCATCTTTACTTTCTGAACACATCAACATTCTTTCTTGCATTATTTCATAAACAGGAGAAATCAAATATGAACCAATGAAATAGCAAAAATAAAATATGCACATACTATAGAAGGAAAAATTTGGTTCATAATAAGTGTCTTAATGTCTTTGGTTTGTAGTAAGTGTCTAATATGATTAATTTATGATTAATTTATCAAATAGTCATAGTACCAGCATGCAAATAAATTCATGTTCTATAGTACAAGTGGATTCATACTTCAACACTTTTTTTGTCATCATGCTATTGTGGAGTTGTCCAAGGCTGTAGGTTTCCCATAGAGCTTATTAATATTTTAACTGACTGCTGAAGAAGAACTGAATTTTCATTGCTAGGCAGAGAAATCCAGGATTTGCCCTGCATACATTTTTTACTCCAAGGGCTCAGTAGGAGTTTTACAACTGGTTCAAAATTCAGGGTTGGGATGGACAATGTTCTATTACTGTGAATTTGAATTGCACTAAGGATAGTGTCTCATTATTGTGAGATTTTGGGAATACAGACTTCCACATAATGGTTATCAGCATGAACTGCTTATTAATTTTTAAAAAAATATTATAGTAATATAATCCTGAAGCCAGATAGAAACATAAATTTCCCATATTACTGTGTCTTTTAAGCACACAAGAGAGAGATGATAGGAAGGACATGTTACAAGTCATGCTTCTGAGTATTTGCCCATCTAGCCAATGTATACATGTTTCAGCTTATTGTAGCATGCTCTTTACTTTAAAAACATCACTGAGAAAATTCTTTCAGTTTAGTATGTCTTATTCTTGGATAGGCTAGTCTAGGGAAAGAATAGCTGAGCAGTAGAACACACAGGAGGCCCCAGTTTCAAATCATGACATTTCCAGTTAGGTCTGGGAAAGTGACCCCTGTCTGAAATCTTGGAGGGCTTTTATCAGTTGGTGCTAAGCTAGATGAAACTACCATCTAACTGAGGAAAAGCCACATTCCTGTGTGTGTGTGTGTGTGGCCAGAATCCTACATGTGCTACTTAGTTATGTAACCATGTTAGTTGTGTAGCTAAGTATCATCTCCCAGCCCAATCCTCCCTCCCCATCCTGACCTACTGGGCAGCAGCCACTGCAAGTGATGGGCATCTGGTGTCTTGTTGATTGGGATGGAGCAGGCTGACGTTTTCACTACTCTTTTGTAATCTCTTTTACAGAAGTCAGGACCAGGACCCCATTACAATTCTTCCTCACATCAGAAATCAATCATCAGAGAGAATGGAAATGTCAGTTTGTTCTGTCCTGATTAACAGGGCCCCTGTTGCCCAATCATAAAATCATAAATATGAATTCCAGCCTAGTGATTTTTTATATCTCATGTTTCTCCAGATGGGATTTCATGGGAGAGTGTTGAACAGCAAAAATATCAGATTACTTTTAATTGCATTCTAACCCATATGATTTTGAGGGGAAGCTTGCAAATATGTGGGTAGTTGCCATTCAACAGCCTTCGAGTTGACTTTGATTCATGTTGACCTCATGAGTGAGATACTTCAGTTCCTGCAGGCTCAAGGCCATGGCCTCTTTGATTGTGCCTATCCACCTAATATCTGGTCTTTCTCCCTTTCTGCTATCTCCCACCTTTCCTAGCATTAATATCTTTTCTAGTGAATAGTGTCTTCTCATTATGTGGCTGAAGTATGGCAGCCTGAATTTGATCATCTTGGCCTCTAGGAAGACCCATTTGTTTGTCTTTTTGGCCATCCACAGTATCCTCAGTACTCCAGCACCTCATCTCAAATGAGTTGATATTCTTTCTATCTGCTTTCTTCACTGTCCAGCTCTCACATCTGTACACATGGATGGGAAATACTATCCTTACTTTCATGTTCAGTTTTATATCGTTGCACTTTAGGCTCTTGTCTAGTCATAGCTGCCCTTTCCAGTCATAGTCTTCTTCTGATTTCTTGACTGCAGTTTCCAAGATGAATGATTCATCCAAGGAATGGGGAATTCTTAACTTTTTCAATTTCCTCATTGTCTAGGTTGAATTTATGTAAATCTTCTGTGGTCATTATTTTTGTTTTCTCAATATTTAGCAGTAAGCCTGCCTTTGTGATTCTTCAGCTTTCCTTAGTAATTTTTCCAAGTCTTTGTTGTTTTCTGTTAGTAGCATCGTGTTATCTACATATCTTAGACAGTTGATCTTTTTCTCTGAAGGCTATATGACCAAGTTTCCATTGGTTATCTTCACAAAATATATTTCAGAAGTATGAGGCTGCTGTACAAACACACAGCTTCCATGAACCTCTGTAATATAAGAATCAGGTTAGGAAGACAAGAATTAGACTTAACAATTGTTACATCATTTACTTTGCAATCCTATGCATATTTTCATAGAAGTGAATCTCATCAAATGCTTAGCCACATGAAGTGTGCATAGAATTTCAGCTTTACAGTGTGTCTCTTTACACATTTACCTGGGAGTAAATCCCATTACACTCAGGGATTTACTCCAATTACACTCAGGGATTTACTCCCAGGTAAACAAAAGTAGACCCATTTCATCAGTAGGATTTATCTCTGTGTTGAGTTCAGAATATCAAGAAATGGTTGAATAGGTTCTACTCTAGTTGGTACTAAGGAACATGATGCCAGCCATAGGATTATACTTTTGTATACCTTGTTTGATCCAAATATGGGGTAAGCAATGAGTTCTTCATGTGTTCTTCAGCTTCAACACCCATCAACCCCAGTCAGTCCAGCAACATCTAGAGCTATAAATGGTGTCCATCTATGATCTAAGAGGTTTTTGCAACTGTAACGGTTAACCATAATGCACTTTGTGTAGCTCTGTATAGTGTAGACATTTGTAAAAGCATACATGAGATAAAAATGGCAATTATTCAGTGCTCTTAAACCCCCATGGTGATATGGCTGGAAAACAGATGCAGAATGCTTTCAAAGTGAACCAGCTGACATTTTCTGTGCTATCACTTAACTGCTTTCAAAGTATTTCAGTTTTAGTGCTGAAAATGTCATCTTTTCTTCAATGCTGACAACTTTGACATTTTTGCTTAGGAAGAAATCTTGTACACTTTCTTTCAAATAGCAACATTTGCTGATCGCTTTCTCTCTAAACAATTTGCTTCATTTAATCACTCCAGACTGTGCCACCTGGCTCTCAGATCTAGAGAGTTTTGCCTTGCTTTATCAGCACCTTATAATGCTGCATGGAGTCCTATGATTATTGTATGCCTATTAAGCTTTTTTGAGGGCCCTCATTGACCCAAAGGCATGCCATCATAAAAATAAAAAAGTAAGATACCATTACCAAAGTTTCAACACGTTGGCATAGCAGCTCTTCCAGCAGACAGTTTATGTTAATAAAGGATGTCTGCTATGAAATTCTTATTGATGGTGTGATTAAACAAAAACAAAAAAACCTATTGGCTATTTGTTTTAGAATTTTATCACATCCTATATTTGTATGTTTCAGGACACCCAGAAAGTCCTCTGGGGACTTGTGATCAGATTATGAAGATGACATAATGATAAAAAGAATAATACATGATATTTATTATGCAAATGAAGAATGAAAGGCCAGTTTTGTTTTTAAAGGGTATTTAAAGAGAAAAAGAATTTTTTCAGTGGTGGGATGGCACAATAAAAAGTTGGGGGAGACAGATGGTCCCCACTTATAACTGAACTGTAACTAATTCTGTTCCTGGACACTCCACACATCTGAGGAGGTAGACTCAAGTCTTTAAAAGCTTATGCTACCAGCTTTGTTTTTTTCAGTTCATCTCAAAGCTGTTACAAGATGACTTTGCATATAGCTATGACTCAAGTCACTAGAAAATCCTCATACTATCCAACTTTCCAGCTCTTTTCCTATATCTCTTGCTCGTCTTATCATGGTTTCTTTGATCTGATCTTGTTCTAATTTCAGTTCTAATAATATTTTGTATAATTTTGATATTTGTTTTGATTTATTTTCTAATAGTATTTTTTATATCCATCATGATGCCTCCTTGATTCTGGTCTGTTTTAAATCTTTCATTCAGTTGTTTATATAGTAACCAGTAAGTTTTCGGTTCAAGATGCTTTATTTCTCTATGCTTTTTAATTCTACCTTTTCTTTTGCTCTGTCAACCTTCAAAATATCATAATATTTTATCCATCTGTTGGTGGCTTTCCATCTGCCAAAAAAGCCCTCTTGAGGGGAAACCCAACCAGGTATCCCCTCATAAAAATCTTTTGTTGTTTTCCATCAGGACTCAATCAGTGATTTATGAAGGAAAAGGTGTTCAACCTCCTAGAAAAAAATTACTTTACATGGTCCCAGTGGTGTGAACACTATTGGCTCAAGCATGGAAAGTCAAGAGGGTCCCAACAGTAGAGGAAAGGTTGTTAAAGATGTTAGATACCATAGAAATGGACAAATTGACTTGCTCAATGAATGGTAAATTCTTTGAAGAACCTGAAAAGGAATGAAAGAGTTTAATAAGGTATTGTAAGATTAAATGGAGTTGAAGAAATGACATTAAAGTTAAATAAATATTCATACACAAAAGAAATAACTTCTCGTGATAGATTTCAATTATCCAGACAACAAAAGAACTACATTTAAGCTAGAAGTGGGTAAAGGTAAACGGATGCATTACACCAAACAGACTGTAATTTAGGAAGGATGAACAGTGTTCCTATAACATGGATAGTTATTAATTGATTTGAATCATCTAGAAGTTAAGAGCGCGGGACTGAAGATGAACTTTGGTCATTCATTTACTGTAATGTTATAATTTTAATACAAAGTGAGAAGGAGTTAGGGTTGATGATGTAGTTTAAAATCAATAAAATGATTTTTTAAAAATAGAAAATCCTCATAATATGGTTCTGAACAGGAACTGACCCAAGTACTGTAGGCTATCATCTCTCAATCTTTACCTGCCTTTCTGAGAGTAAATTCTGTTGAATTAAGTGGGGAGTAGGCCCCATTTAATTCAACACTGCTTATTAAGTTACTTGTTAAAATTCATTCTCACTATTTATTATGCTATTGAAAAAGTAATTCTTCAGCCTTACTTGTTGAAACATAAAAATACCATTGGATGTTTCATGTTCAAAAACAAGTGCTGCTAAAAGTCACTGGACTGCATGCACTCCACTGGCTACACTTCGTCCACCCCTGCAATAGAGTAACTTGCTGTGTAATTCATTGTATTACTTGTTAGTTTTCCATTATTTTACTTAATAAAAAACAAATTTGATAAGAGAACTGTGTGAAACAAAAGATCCTTGCAAAAATGCCTCTATGATGTCTTTTAAACGTTGCTTTTTAAAAAGTAAACATAGTAAACCAGTAAACATTACTCATGTGACACCAACAGACTACCTTCAATTCTACTCACTAAGTTGCTTTAAAAATGCAATTTGATTATGGTCTCATTACTTCCAAATAGGTTAACATTCACAGGTAAATAAGTCACTTGTACCTTGCTACGTCTAAGCTCTGCTGCTCAGCAAAAGTGTATTAGAGACTGTGCAGAAAGTGTTCTGTGCTACCTCAAAGTAATTTCTCTCTTTTTACCAACCATGGCTGGGCTGGGAACAGGTATCATCTTCACTTTACGTCTCTCACAGCAACCAATATGAACTTCTATATCACACCAGGTTACTGCTCCACACATTCTTTAAAGTGGCAAATTCAGCTCCAGTTAACTTACCACCTCAGTAAACAAGAAGCTGCTCAGGATATCCCTGACTGATGGGAACTGCAGATAGGTCAGAGAAAGAGAAAGCAGGTGATTGATAACCATCTCATGCACAGCCTGGGCTGCAGCCTGCTAACTTTACATGCCCTCTGTCTGATTGTGCCCACATGAAAAGATACTGAGATGTAACACTGGCATTATGCTGTTCCAGTCTAAACAGGAGATTTGGATTGGATTGCCTTTCAATACACCTGCTCACTTAACTCCTTTTATTCTTTCTGTTTAAACAAGCATTTTCTTCTAGAAGTACAAGCTAAACATAAAATTAAAAATGAGTATTAACTATAGACACCACTTTAAAAATACATGCAGTCTGTTTTGTTTATGCATGATGTTGATATATTGTATAACATATATACAAAATATATTGCATATATAAATATATTCTCACTTTCTTTTCTCTCCCTCGTGGGGTACATAAAGGGATATTGTAGCATCTTTGAGACCAATCGAGGGGTAGAAATTAGTAGCATAAAATTTTATGTTTCTTTTGCCATATTTTAGTCTATAAAAGTAAAATAAAAACCCAGGGGAATCAGAAGGAAGCTTTTGGGCAGAATGGATTCTTAATTCTTTGAAACACATCCACAGATTGTGCCCATTCTTAGGAAAGAAACTAGTCATAGGGAATGAGGCAAGCTGTGACCACAGATATTTTCAGTGTATTATGGACACAGAAGCCAACCAGCTGCATATGAGAAGCCTGTCAGCCATACATGGGTACCTCCACTTAAAAAGCTCTGCAAGTACAAGTAGGCAGATTGAGATTGTTTTCTCAGGTAGTAAACTCAAAGTAGCAATTCCAGTAATGTTTCCATCTGTTTTAGATCAGAGCTGTACAAAGTCATACTTTTAGCTCTAGGTCTATCTGAGGTGTGATAGAGAACCCTATTCCTTCACCAAGTGAGGTTCATTTGCCAGTCCATCTTGATGCTGAACATGGAGTGTGAACGTGGTATTATTTGGACCTCAGGCTGCAAAATGTCTAACTATGCCCTTTATGTAGACATACAGTCTGCCTTCTGTATCCACAGATTCTACCAACCACAGCTTGGTTGGTAGATATTCCAGATCCCCCCCAGCAAATCTTAATCCTCTGTTGTTCTACTTTATTAGTGTTTTTAATATGTCCCAGTCTCTTCCTCCCCCTTTCCTCCTTTGTCTTCAGCATATCTCAGTGGCTGCAAACTGACTTCAAAGTAAAAAAAAACAGTGTACATTCAACTCAGCAGGAGGGAGAGGAGAGGAAGGAAGAATCTTGCCCTTACCAGGAAGCTCAGGCAAAAGAAAATAACTGCAGACCCTCCTGGCTTGTGTGCCCTTCCTCATTAATACATGTTGCTATTTTGCCCACACTCTGATGTTCCTTGGCCACATGTATCTTGGGTTTCATTTGTGAAACATGGAAGGGTATGGAATCATTGTATTTATTCTACTTGGGCCTAGCCATTAGATTTGGGCCATAGCATTCTTTATTTCATGGCTAGCTAATAGGCACACTTTGTGCTCTAACATCCTTGACAAGTCTGCATGTTCCACAGAATTTAATTCTTTATTGCATTTCTTGACTGAAAGCAAGACAGTCATTCCTAGTGAGCGGCTATATATCATTTAGTCATCTTGCTGTGGAAAGCAGCCATTTGGGCAAGATGTAAAATTAAAGAAGTCATGGATCCAGGAACTTTGAGGGCCTCCTTTTTGTCCATAATGGATAAGAAAAATGACTTTCTGAACTAGATGGAGGCACTAAAAATAGTGCTTTGTGCAATGGAAATTGTACAGTTATATTTCACTTCTGTGCTGACTGACATGTTCAATTAGCTTGTCAGTTTTTGGTAGTAGATAATTCACTCATAAAAGCTCTGAACTAGTTCTGATTTTCTCTCTCGCACGTATAAACATATTCTCTCTCTCTCTCTCTCTCTCTTTCTCAAAATATTGTCTCCAGTCCAATTAATATGTCCAAGTGTTCACATTCCTTACTGAGGGAAAAAGCCTTCCATAGTTAGACTATGCTTTGGAGGAAAAGGTCTGTAATAATATTGACAGTTAATTATACTGAATAGATGCCTAATTATCACCAGCTTCCAAATCTAAAACAGCTACTCAATAGCAGCAGTGCACCACAGGGCAGAGGTACAGTATATAGCATCTTTGCAACAACCCTGTGTGACCTCTCTGTCCCCATAACCACTAAACAGGAAGCTAAACTGAAAACTCTGTCATAACCTTTCAGCTATCAGCCCCTGTATTAATTTGCATATGTTACAAATGCATTGTCAGATGCCTTGGAAAAGCAGGACAAGTATGAGGGAGGACTTAAGCCATTCTTGGTCTACTGTGTCTCCAGTTTTGAAATTGCCTGAAGCTGTGGATAGGTAGGAAATGTGTATTTGGAACCCTCTGGGGAAGGGATAACAACAATTTTGACTATCATTAGTAGGAAAAGGATAAAGCAAGTAATCTACTGTTTGTCCACTTTAGATCATGACCCTGTCTGCACAGGCTGAGGGCATACTGGAGTATTATTGTCCCAGAGGTGCTTCAACAACCCCCTGTTACTTGGCACTCCTGTTGCAATGCTGGGCAGCTGTTGGCATGCATGTCCTGCTGTACTGCCCAGTGCACCTGCTACCATGGCAAGTTGCTCACTCTGAGGGTAGGAAGAGGTACCCAGCATTGATCACATAGCTGGGTACTTCGCCTCAGGGCAGACTATTTGCCACGCTGGTGGTCAAACCAGGTGGCACAATGGAACCCATTGAAAACAGATGACCAGCATTGCAACAGAGGGCTCCGGATCTTCCAGGAAGATCCAGAGTAAAAGATAACTTTAAAAATACATTATAAGGGTGTTAAAGAACAGGTTCAATGCTGAACAGGCCAGATGTCATCCAGAATGTTCGCCCCAGAACTGGGGGTTTGGGTTGTATGTAATATGGACTTCCATCTGAGGAGATGCGGGACAGGATGTTTTACCTGGCACCTACAGACATTGTAAATGTTCTCCCAAAGCAGTCATTCAAAAAAAAAAAAATTGGATCTCTGCTTCTAATTACAGACAAATTCCATAAGCTTTTATTGTATCTTTGATTTTCTACCCACCTACCCATGGCTGCTGAGGCCTGATATAGGCCTTGCCAAGTCTTGTAAGATCTGATATGACACATGATACTGTGTTTTTCATGTGCACACTGAACTCCCCGGTTGACTCAAAGGACTGGCCAAAATGATGCTATCACTTCAATATCTGGGAAGATTCCCAAGCACTGAAGTGGCTTCCAAAAGTGGCCCAATAGACATTGAATAAGAAAAGTCTACTCCATTTCTCCCATTCCACAACCTTCAGGTACCAAGGTGATAACCAGTATGTGAGCTTTCCTGTTGTGATTTTATTGGTGGCACAGCGGTTAAATGCTTCCACAAGGTTGTGAGTTCAATTCCAGGGCTCCTAGGTTCATTCAGCCTGCTATCTCTTCATAGGTCAGTAAAATGAATACCCAACTTGTTGGGGAAAATTTAAACCACCTAGAAAGTGCTAAGTTCACTATTAAGTGGTATAGAAATGTAAATGCTATTGCTATTTTTTATGTATAGGTGAAAATAAGTTTGTGTGCCCAGTGTTTTAGGAAAGAGGTGGGATATGTGCTATCCTTGGGATATTGCTGAATGGCAATTCCTGGCATTCTTTACCATTGACTATGCTGGCTAGAGCTGCTGTGAGTTGCATTTCAGCTGTATCAGGAGGGCCACCCTATCCCTATTCCTATTCTTATCCTTACCCCTGCTGTCCTCATGATTTTTTTAAAAAAGTATTCTTGCCACAACCGTTAAATTAAAACCTTGCCCCTCCTGTTCAAATGCATCTCTTCGTGTGCAATTTTCAGTAAAATAAAGTACTTCTGGAAATAGTCGCCACTCAATTCTCTCTTGCTTGAGCACATTGGATTTCAAGTGCAGACTAAAAATAAAGAAGTGACATACCTTCACAAAACAGTGAACATATTTCTTACCATTTTATGACTACTTTTTATTCCTCATACCTGCATTTGGAGGCATTTGTCATTTCCTGGTGGCTTTGCAGCTCAGTGGTGCAGTTTTCATTTTCTGCTTATCACAAGGCACATAGGAAAATGGAGATAAAAAGTTTCTTTATCATAGTGAAAATATCGGTCAAAATAGCTAATTGCAATCCCACTCTCCATATTCCTAAGTGTTGCATGCCATTTAGAAACTAATAAAGATACATCATAATTTTTATTCACCTAGATCCATTGAATCAAGGGTTACATTGAGGAAAAATGTACTGGAATCTCATTCTCTTTTTAAAATTTTGTTCACTAATGTTTTGGTGAACATTTATTCCTTTTCTGCAGATAGATATTTTTCAGTGCACCACAGGATTTATGTGGTTACATTCTTGCATTAATAAAGTTCTTCATTCATTTTGAAAAAATTTGCCAGATAACTTCAGAATATCCTTTCTGTTTCTGCTTTGGCTTTTCATTTACTTTGAGCATTTCCATCACAGAGAAAATGACATCAGTATTAATGTGAAATAAAAGATTGCCTGCTTGGAGTCAGCCATTATATGCTAGAATACCTGTCATTATGTTATTCATTAGCTAGATTTTTCCAAGAGTTGCATTTACTTTGTATGCTGCACAAAGCAAAAGAGATACAAGGAACCTGTTACATAATGTAGAACTCCCGCTTTCCTCTAAAGCTTTCCTCTGTGTTTAAAAGTCTGAAAGCCATTTTAAGTGAGACTTTAAAATATAATAAATACCAAACAATTACGTTAAAAATTAAAATAATGTCTGAGAGCATGTATAAGTCTTTACATGCTGAGTTACACATTAATCGTGCTAGATAACAATTGTCTGGAAGGGAAACTTTATGAAACTGCAGTGTTTATGTGCATCCATGTACAATGTGAATCTGCATGTGCAATAGCGCAACTCAGATTCCACACCTTGAATAGAACATGGATCGTCCTCATTAGACAAAAATACCCAGTTCCTTCCACAGAAGGAATTATCGTGTATAATTGACTATAAGTTGATCCCATGTATAGGCTGAGGACAGGTTTGGGGCAAAAATTATATACAGTAGGCCTTCTCTATCTGTGGACTTGCCATCTGCAGATTCCAGCATCCGCGGATGGCAAGCCCACTTGGAGGGGGGGAGGAGGAGGCAGAAGTAGAGGCAGAGGGGTGGGGAAGAGGAGGAGGAAGAGAAGAAGAAATGGCAGCAGGGAAGAGAAAGAGGAGGAAGGTAGAGGAAGAAGAGGCAGAGGCAGTGGTGGGAAGAGGAGGAAGAGGAGGAGGAGGAAGGAGGAAGAGGTGGCAGCAGCAGCAGAGGGGAAGAGGTGAAGGAGGAGGGAGGAGGATGCAGTGTTGTCAGCGTGGGGGAAGAGGAGGAAGAGGTGGCAGCAGAAAGAGGAGGTAGACCCTTGCTGTTCACCACAGTGAGAGCAGTGAGGAAGGCTTCAGACAGTCGGGGCGACAAAGTGCCATTGTGCCTAGTGGTGGTGCAGCCACATGGCTATGCCACAATTGAGGACAATGCGCCTTGAGATCTGCAGATTTTAATATCCGGGGGGGGGGGAACACTGAGAGATCAGGGTTAGAATCTCTGCTCAGCCATGGCAAGCCACTGGGTGATCTTGGGCAAATGACATGCTCTCAGCCTCAGAGGATGGCAGTGCAAAATCCTCTCTGAGGAAACTGGCTAAGAAAACCCCATAAGGGTTACCTTAGGGTCAGAAGTGACTTGAAGGGCTGCTCCGGGTTAGGGAACCTGAATATATAGGTATGTGTGTTGTTAATAGTGGGCACACTAAACATGTGAAACAGAACCTTGGGAAACTAAGCTAGCATTTTGAAAAGACAAACCAATACAAATGAAACAAACAAAAAGTCTTATCTAATAGTAGAATTAGCCACTGTCAATGTTTCAAGTGAGATTGTGAGCCATATAGTGTACTGAGAAGGAAAGATGGGAGGATGCTAGCAAATGCTCTTGAAATTTTCCATAAATTATATAGGTCGAGTCTCTCTTAACCAAAACATTTTGGATTTTCAGATTTATTTATTTTTGCCGGGGGAGGGGGGGGGCATTGGAATACAGTATGAGATATTTTGTAGATGAAACCCAGGATTAAACACACAATTAATTTACATTTCATATACACCTTATACACCAATCAGAAGGTAATTTTATACAATATTTCAAATAATTTTGTGCATGAAACAAAGTTGATGTACCTTGAACCATCAGAAAGCAAAAGTGTCACTATCTCAGCCTCCCATAAAAAGTGCTTTGGTTTTTGAAGTATTTCAGCTTTTGGAATTCTGGATAGGGAGACTCTACCTGTTCTTAAAACTGCAACTTTCACATACCGAATATCTGTACTTTTGCTCTTCAGGTTTTGTTAGATGAAGAGATGTATCTCAAGAGATTGGCATTCAGCATACAGACTGTGATGGATAAAAGAAATCTGCAGCTTCTCATTACTTCTCCAAATAATTCTTCTTCCTAAGCATGACAGAACAATGGCACACATGACTATTGAAACAAATCGGGGATTAGCCTGGCAGAAAAGCATCAGAAACTCAGTTTATCCTCAGCACTGCAGATCAGACAAAGAAAGGTTGGAGGTTTGTTATGGAAACCTCTGCCTTAATTACCTTATGACAAGGTTTCAGATAATACTGAGCTGTATGAAATTCTCTTGCAGATCCCCAGCTATTTCTTTCCTCTTGTCTATCCAAAGAGCAGTCTGCATTTTTATTTAAAGGTGGGATTAATCTGGACATTGTATTACAATTTTGATCAAAGATTTATTTTTTAAAAATGTATCTCATACATGGGGAAAGAGTGATGCCAAGATTTCGTATTGTTCTGTACTGTAGCTACTGGGACCCACATTTCTGCCGACCACCCACAATGTCATCCTACTATTGTTCAGTTTGTCTGAAGGATAGGATTATATAAATTCTTTTGAAAAGTACAAGCTCTGCCCTTAAACTGGGTAGGTTCGGGTTGCTGTTCTCCATCTCCACCTCCTCTGTCCTTTGATTAAATAGCTGTGGTTTATACATCTGCTTGTATTTTGTTACCTCTTTAATGATGCTTTTTAAGAGAGTGCAACATGCAATTTTTTAAAAAAGAAAACATCTTATTGAAGTTATTTGAACTTAAGCATGCCATTATTTGAATTTAAATAATCTGCATCACCCCCACGACAGAGATGTTGGGGGATGATACACAGTTTGCTGGCCTCCCTGGAACAGGGGGACAAGTTTAAATTGAGACATGGCAGTTATGCCATGGCAGAGGAGGTTTGTGGATGTGGCCAGAGGTGATTTGAGCCCTGCCTTCCCTCAACTCTCCATTTTGATCAGGCGATCAACCCACCCTCCCACTGCTTGTACAGTGTGAAGTTTCTTAGCAGCTTTTGGTAGGAGTTTTTTTTCCCCTTTTCCACAGGCTTTTTTATCTACCCCATACTGTTTCCAGTTGGACTTGAACAATTGGCTAGGGTGATGTCTAAATAGGCTGTCATTGGCAGAAATGGGGGGAGATTTAAAGTTCGGTAAGCACTTAGGTCACCATTTTGGTGGAAGGGAGGTCTCTGAAACAATCTCTTTAAGTCTTGGGACCTGGGAGGTGGGGAAAGAGATAGCCCTTGAGTTGGCCTGAAGGGTAAACCCTCTCTTTAATCCTTGGGGATTGGGAGAGAGGATTTCTGGTTGGTCTTCCCGATGCGGGTGTGACCGCTCAGAGGAAGCTGCAGAGGTGGTCTAGAGAAAAGACCACAGCTGCAGCTGCTTGCACATTAGGTTACTCCCTCCTTAGTTGCAGTTCTCTTAAGAAATCAATAAATAGTTCAAGTTAATAAAATGGCCTAATTTCAACCCATGTTTTGGTGTCTGTTTCATTATTGCAAATTGTCTCATTGTTTCCAGGGTCAGTCAACAATAATTCTCTTGTTGCTCTGTTCCAGATATGCTTAGTTTATGGGTAAATTTTGTTTATGGTTAACAGCTTTCAGTGCAGTCATGCTAGGGTTGCCATAATTTTCCTGACCACATGGCCACCAGAGAAATCTTCACACAACGCTGACTCTTTGGCTTAGTTATAAAGATTAGCACCCTCACCCCCCACAATTGGTTATGTCAAGGGACTATCTTTATCTACTTTTATGGGTAAACTAGCGAGATTCTATAGGAGAAAATTGACTTTTTTTCCCTTCCAGTTTAACTAGCAGCTGGAGGACTACCAATCCATAGTGGGAATTCAGAAAGGGAGAAAGAGTTAAAGGGCCCCTACCCATCCCACACTAAAGTGGTGACCTTAACTACCGACTGCTGTTGTTGTAGTCTTCTTGAAATGCCATTCCCAAAAAGCCATTTGCAATTCTTGACCTTTAAATAAGGTGAGCTTTTCAACTAGCTCCATTACTTCTGTGCACTGTTCTATGCAGTGTTATTTTTGTTTCTCTGTGGTATTATGAAATCCTATTCTTCTTTATGTGTAGTACTATCACCAAAGTGGCTCTTGCTTATGGAGTTCAAAGACAAAACAAATGACAACATGCATAGGTAATAATAAAAAATCAAGTTAGGGATCTCATGGCTTCTGGGCTACATACAACAATAAAGCTTGTTTCTTTCTTTTTTTTAAAGCCCTAAACCTTAGCTTACTTTGGGCTCGTCTATACTGGCCAGAATACTCCAGGATGTTACTGGAGTATTCTGGCCTCAGAGTGTCCCAAGATTCCCTCTACACTCTAATAATGTTGGGTGATTGTGTACACACACATTCCTATTATGTTGCCTGGTGCCACTGCTACTGACATGAATTGATCCCTCTGGTACAAGGCATCCAGTATCAGTCACATGGCTGGGCTGGGCACTTTGTTTTGACCTCAGAGGGACTGACTTGCGCCAACAGAAGCAGCACCGAGCAACACAGGTGTACGCCAGATAACCCTGACACAATGCATCCAGCTACAGGAAAAGAGCTGGCTGCATCCCTGCTCATCCCTCCCCTTTCATTCTCCAGCAATACAGAAATGGCCATGTTGAGATGTGTGGGTTTGTTTTTTGCAGTGCTTAAAAAGTAGGTTTTGCAAGGACTTTTGCTTGTTGTGTAGTCAGAACTGTAAAAATGAATTGCGATGAACACCATTGTAGCTCATGAACAAGATGCCAGCTGTTATGATTAAAAAGTCAAAACATAATTGAGCAAGTTATGACATCTAAACACTATCAGTTTAAAAACTATAAAATCATTTTAAAACATAACAGTACGGATAGAGATGCAGCATTCTCCTGTATTCAAATATTCAACATAACTCTCCAGGTTTGTTTGTTTGTTTTTGTGTGTGTGTGTCTTTTTAAAAAATAACTCCCATACCTACTTATTCATTTTCTTCTTACAAAAGTGAGAATACTATAAACTCCTGTCCTGTGGTATGGAGCACACCCACGTAGTGAGGCCACATCACACAACTTGTAACTCACTTCAGCTGATGGCGCCCATGTCAGTGAGGCAGTGAGGTGCCTCTGGGTTTTAAGATAAATTTAATGGATCTATCCAAATGTGCTGAACCTATTTTGGGGATAAATTCTATCCCTAGGATGATACATTTGAAACTGAGATTATAACACAGATTGGATTAATCACCTCTTTGTCATAGATGCCACTAGCTACCACCCCTGTAACTATACAAATAACTAAAGCAGTTACAGTTATACTTAATGAGAATGACATTGGCTGCATCTACATTGCAGAATTAAGGCAGTTTGACTTTGCTTTAACTACCAAGACTCAATGCTATGGAATTCTGGGATTTGTAGTTTTGTCTTTCTCTGTCAGAGAGCTCTGGTGCCACAACAAACTACAAATCTCAGGATTCCATAGGATGGAGCCAGGACAGTTAAAGCGGTGTCACACTGCATTAATTTTACAATGTGGCAGCAGCCATTATCCCCAGCATTAAAGTCATAATTTAATTTAACTCTACTGCCAAAAAAAAAGGTAACATGTTATTTGTAAAACATTATCTAAAAGTTCTTTGCTATATTGCTGAGTTTTCACATTTAATCTACATACTTTTGACAGGAGGGGTAGGACATACAAGGATTTTGTGTGAATTAAGTGGCCATCCATTTCATTTCTCTCAAATAACTAAGGAAATATGAAGCACTTCCAGGCTCTAGAAATGGCAAGTCAAAAGTAAGTTTTCCCAAGTCTGTGGAAGAGATTGAAATGTGCTGGAATAGATTATATCCTTTTATTTAAAAAACAAGTCCAGTTTTCATTCAAAAAATGTAACACCACTTTGACATGAACAGGGGACATGTCCAATTGGTTTCTGTATTTCTGTATTATTCCTCATTTACAGAAATTGAAGTTTCATTTATTGGATAAAAATGGCCCATTTTACATAATTTCAAATGGTTTTTATCCATCATGCTTTTCTATGCAAAACTGGCTTTTGACTTTATTTCTCCCCTGCACATTACATATTTTTCATGTCTCCCTAACCTTTTCTCCATCTTTTTTTTTTTTACCAATTCTCGAATTCAGCTATATACATTCCAAATGCATTTTTATTATGCATGCCAAATGAGCATTCTTGATTCAGAGTCCTTGGTTTTCTGAATAATACAACCGTGTCACAATCTGTTTCTGCTACTGGCGGGCAATGAATATGGAAGGAGAAAATGACAAAGCCTTAATTCTATACAAAAGAAAAGAGATACTTATTTGATTAGCTCATTTCTCAAGTACTTCATCATACCATTTGCAATTTCATATTACTCCTCCTAAATTTACCAACTAGAGGAAGCAGCATGAAGTCTTAACACCTTAAGATTAGATATAGTATAGGTAATAAAGAAGATGCTTTGTTGTCTTTTGAAACCCAGAAGACCCAAATGAGAGAACTCAGACTATATTTTCCCTCTTGTTCTTTTTGTAATGCCTTTTGAGTATCAGGCATACTTTTCCCCTTATTTTTCCAGCCTTTTAAAATCTTGTTGAAGCTTCTTAAATCTTGTTCTGAGCTCTATTCTTTTATCCTTGACTGTTTATTTCTTTTTATTTCTTGTTTCTTATCTTAACTTGCAGTTGCTTTAATGCTGCACTATACCTATTGTATCACATATTTTTCTGTTACTTTTAAATTGCTGTTTTTATTTTAGGAGCAACTACAAGTACTTTTCATCAACAGGTGGCATATTAACAAGTAACACACACACACACACACACACACACACACACACACACACACATATAAATCATTCCAGATGACAGGGAAAATGTAAAACTCTATTGAATAAGACGCCTCAGGCTGTAATCCTAATCACATTTTCCCAGGGATGAAATCCCTTTGAAATGAATGGAACTTGTTTCTGAGTAAACATGCTTACAATTGAGCTTTGTGTCCCTTAGCACTTTTGTGGAATGTTTCTGAATCATGTTTTGTGTTGTTTTGGCTTTTGAGTTTCTCAGGGACTCCTCATATGTGTATTCCTTATTTCTCAAGGATATACATCAGTGGAGGGCTATATGACTCTCTTTCCATCCTGTACTGAATCACTCCAAATAAAACTTTATATACAGCAAAGTGGCTTAGAGTAAGTAGGCATATTGTTGTTTGATCACACAGTGACTAAAACATCAAATGATAACCTACATGTATGAAATCAAATACCACAGTGCAAACACCACAATTTTCATTACACTTTACAACATCTCAAGTGTAACACACATCAATGTAACATCTTCAGTGGTTGCTGTCTTGGCCATGCCAAAAAATACAAGATCCAATATCCACAAAACAGTGTTACCTGTATTGGGACAGCTAAGGACTGGAGCACAGCTTTGGCGCAGCTTCTGGCCTCTTAAGATGCTTGTGTCATTTAAAGAGCATGCCTCCAAAATGACCCGAAGCAGCTTTATTTTGGCCTGTCTGTACAGGCCCCTTAGCTCCCAAGAAGAGCCCTGGTCTGATCTGTTCAAGAACCCATTTGCTTGTCTTTTTGGCTGTCAGAGGTATCCTAAATACTCTTCTCCATCACCACATTTCAAATGAGTTGATTTTATTTCTGTCTGCTTCCTTCATTGTCCAGCTTGTACATCTGTCCATGGTAAATGGGAATACAGTGGCCTGAACAATTCTGACTTTAGTGCTCAGTTGTATGCCTTTGCTCTTCAATATCTTTTCCTGTTCTTTCATAGCTGCCCTTCCCATTCCTAGTCTTCTTCTTATTTATTGATTGCAGTCTCCATTCTGGCCAGTGTTTGATCCTAGATATCCTAGATGTGAATTCCTTATCTATTTCAGTTTCCTCATTGTCTAGATTGAATTGGTGTATTTCTTCTGTGGTCATTTTTTTCCTTTATGTTCAGCATCAGATCTGCCTTTGCACTTTCATCTTTGACCTTCTTTAAGTGTTCCAATTCCTGAATGTCTTCTGCTAATATTGTGGTGTCATCTGCATATCTTAGGTGCTTTACAGAGTGCCCAAAAAGGGCGCTCTGGCAGTGCCCGTGTTTGCTGCACCAGGGAACCACAGTGGACAAACCGCGTGGTTCCCCAGTGCAGCAAAAAGAACCCGCAAAAAGCGGGTTCTTTTTGCAGTGTGGAAATGACACCGCAAGGCGCCAATGGCGCACTTGCAGCATCGTTTCCATGACATGCGAACGCTAAGCGTCCGCGACGTCAAAATGGCGACGCCCATGTGTATAGGGCGCCACCATTTTGTATGTGCTCGGCATGTACTAGGGTTAGGGGCGTCTGGAAAGGATGCCCCTTCCTAACCCTAGTACATGCTGAGCATGTACTTTTTGGCGGTGTGGAACCAGCCTTAGATTGTTAATGTTGCTTCCTCCTATCTTCACTCCTCCTTTTTCTGATTCTAATTCTGCTTTTCTTATGATGTTTTCAGCATGTAAGTTAAACACGTAAGATGATAGGATGCAGCTTGGAATTGTGATATGGGCTAGGAATTAGGTGGCCCAATAACTTAATACTTGCTATATGTTTCATCAAATTTGGTGAGCTGTTAAACTACAACGTGTCAATTTTTAACCCCTGGGACATGGTGGCATAGTGGTTAAGACACCAATTCTTATGGTCAGAAGATTGGCAGTTCGAGGCCAAGTGCCATATGATGGGTGAGCTTTTGTCACTAGTCCCAGTTTCTGCCATACTAGCATTTTGAAAGCATGCAAATGCAAGTAAATAAATTGGTACTACTTTGGTGGGAAGGTAACACCGTTCTGTTTAGTCATGCTGGCCATATGACTACTGGAGATGTTTTCGGACCCTAGACAACTAGACATTCATGTCAAGAGGAAACCTTTATCTTTACGTTTACTTTTTGGTGGTTATAAATGTATGGTTATATGTGGCTGTTGCCTCTCAACCTTCTCAACACACCACATAATTGCAGACACAAACTCTGAGACATTTATATTAACTAGTAGAAGATAAACAAAGATAAACAGGCATGTGGACAATTGGGAGTAACTACCAGTGAATCTCTGCATTTTATATTCTGTGATTTGTGTTTTGCGTAAGCTTTTGTATCATTCTGGGCCCCAGAGGAGCATTTGGATGTTTCTAGAAGTTAATAAATTCTATTGCTTGTTTAAACAGCACCCTTGCCATTATGAGACCTGCTCCTGTAAACTATTGAGGAAATCCATTAAAGAAAATCCATTCAAGTGCAGATTGTAAATAAACTCTAATTTTCTCTTGAATCAAACACCACAGCCCTATTCCCTTTACAGTCGTCATTCTCAAGTAGGGGATCACTGGACACTCTTTTTCTCACAACTGCAAGTTAAAAAAAAGAACAGATGCTGTGTGTGTGTGTGTTTAGCCTACTTACAAAATAAGCCCAGGCTTGCTTAGTTATTTATTTATAATAAAGCCTTTATGCCACCTTTCTTTGAAAATCAGGCACAAAGCAGCTAACAACACACAAAATCAACTTCTATAAGGCTATAACAATAACAACAATGAAATATAATGAAAGTGCAGTTAATTAAAAACTAGGCAGGGAAGATAGAACCAATAAAAACAAAGAATCCCACTTGTATTCTTACCAAAAATCTTGCCTCCTCCAGTATTAATTGCTTACAAATGTTGTCAATAAGGAAGCCAAATGCACCTCTCTACGGAGGTCATTTGGTAATCTGCAGTTCACATAGTCAAAGGGGTCTTCTCTTTTGTTCCTATCACCCTTTGATGGGATTATAAAAATGTAAACTGAGCAAAGTTCCCAATTATGTTTATTTGTTAAGAGAGGGATTCTAGAATCATCACAGTTGCAGATTTAAGGGTTTTTAAAGCAAAGGGAGCCAAGTGTATTGTTAGTTTTAGGTAAGCTGGCCAAGGGGCTTGAAGAATTCATGGAAGGGCTCTCCCCTCATCATTTATGAGTAAGACAACCCATTATAGACACAAAACTGGTTTCACCAACAGAGCTACGAGTAAATGAGCACACTAGGAGCACACTGGTCATTGGGGCAGCATAGTGGTATCACATCCTAAGCCCTCCTTATTTCCCTGACAAAGTTCAATTATTGAAATGGTCTGTTGTAGTTGTTTTTGTATTATTCATTTATATCCTCTCTTTCTCTCACTAATGAGTTCCAACACAGCTAACAGTATAATTAATGAATATGGATTAATACTATTCAGAACATTCAATATAAATATAAATATAAATGTTATTTAAAAACAATTTGTAAAGTTTAAACAATTTGTAAAGTACAAAACATTAAGCCTTGATAGTTTTTTGTGGGTTTTTCGGGCTATGTGGCCATGTTCTAGAAGAGTTTATTCCTGACGTTTCACTCAGCATCTGTGGCTGGCATCTTCAGAGAATGCTGGCATGGAAGAGAGCTGGGTATATATACACTGTGTGACGCTGGGTGAGGAGGAGTGATTTCCATGTTTTTCTGTGTATTATTCTGTTGTTGATGGCAAGGCCTCAAGGTGGGAGTATATGCAAAGAGGATTAGTGTCTGCTTAATTACTAATCATTGTCAGCTGGGGAAACCCCTGGCCCTGCATGTTTGTTTGTTTGTTTTCATTTCCATTTTGCTGGGTCTTGGTTTTAGTGTTTTTCAGGACTGGTAGCCAAACTTTGTTCACTTTAAGGATTTCTTTTTTTCCTGTTGAAGTTGTCCAGGTGTTTGTGGATTTCAATGGCTTCTCTGTGCATTCTGACCTGATAGTTGTTGGCATGGTCCAGAATTTCAGAGTTTTCAAACAGCATTTAATGCCCAGGATGGTTTATAACATGTTCTGCTACTGCTGATTTTTCTGGCTGACCCAGTCTGCAGTGTCTGTTATGTTCCATGATTCATGTATGAACACTGCATTTGGTGGTCCCTATGTAAACTTGATTGCAGCTGCACGATATGTGGTAAACTCTTGCAGCTGTGAGAGGGTCTCTCTTATCCTTCGCTGACTGCAGCATTTGTTGGGTTTTCTTGGTCGGTTTGTAAACCATTTGGAGGTTGTGTTTCCTTACCAGTTTCCCTGTTCTGTCTGTGACTCCTTTGATGTATGGTAAAAATATCTTCCCCTTGGATGGTTGTTTGTCTTCACTCCTCTGGGTTTTTCTGGGTCTGGCAGGCCTTCTGATGTCTGAGCTGGAATAACCATTAGCCTGTAGAGCCTGGTCTAGGTGCTTCAATTTATCTTCCAAGAAGTGAGGTTCACAGATCCATTTTGCCCAGTCTACCAGTGTTTTTATTGTGCTTCTTTTTTTGAAGCACCTTGACTAGGCTCTATAGGCTAATGGTTATTGAGGAAGAACGCATAAGCAGCAAGGGAAGGCATGCCTCTGCCTCACCTCTCCTCCCACTGAGTGAAGTGAGTACAGACAACTTTTGTACTTTCAACTCAGTTTGGAATTATGATAACGTAAAGGCACAGTTGGAACGTGGGTGGGGGAGATATAAACTGGGACTTTGTAAAAGCAGCTGAAAAAAGTGGGATGGCAGATGATTAATCAAGATTCTCCCTGTCCAATTGGAACAGTTGGAGGTTATGATATTCATCATGAAAATCCACTCTGCCACATCCTCAGGAAGAGCTCAGAAATGCAAATGACTAGGTTGACTTCTATTAATAAGTATTAAAGCTATTAATCAGCTGCTTTTGACCATCTTTTAGAAATACTGGTTTGCAAACAGAAGGATCTCTTATCTGTCATGGAGCGGCTGTACCAGCTTCCTACCAATGGTTCTTCTCAGCTGTGTAAACCGGTGGAGAACCAGCAGGCACCAGGCCTAAAATGAGTCATATCTAACAATAAGTCATATTGGTTTATTGACATTGGGGTATGCTTTTGAGCAGATGCATTTAGAACTGAACTAAAGACCTGAACAGAAATTGGTTATGTGGAAAACTCCAATTAGTGAATTGCTAGAAATTGCCTCATGCCCTATTCCTCCACATCTTTTTTTGCGGTGGATGTATTCCTGGGCATTACCTTTTTAACAGAACATTTGGTACCAGAGAAGTAACATAGAAAAAATAGGAATATGTACTTGCACCAGCATGTAAGAGAGCCAACTTGGTGTAGTGGTTTGAGCATTGTACTAGGACTCTGGAGAACAGGGGTCAAATCTCAGCTCGGTCATGTAAATCCACTGAGTGACCTTGAGCATGTCACACTCTAGTCTCAGAGGATGGCAATGGCAAACCCTCTCAGAAGAAACACGAACAACAAACTTACACCACAAAAAAAAAAAAAGACAAGAAAAGCATTTCAACAAGTCTAAGCAAACTTTTCCAGATCTATGCTTCCTTCACATTCTGCAGATAGCTACTATTTACCCTGCTTGTTGGAGGCAGGCACACACAACTACAGTAGGCTTGGCTAGAGCAGAATCTTACTCTTTTCCAGCTCAAGCTTTATTATTGTTTATGCAGGCTCACTGCTGCAACACAACACCAAACTTCTGGGCTTTTGAAGGTGGCCTCCATAATCTTCCCAGTGCAAATGTTGCTTTAAAAAATCGTCGGGAGGGATACAAAAAAAAAAAGGGGGGGGGATGAGTGGAGGGTAGAGACTTTGTAAAAAAAAAAAAAAGAGAGAGAGAGAGCTTTTTTATCTGAAGGTTTGATAACTGACAGTGTAGAGAGATCTTGTAGCACCTTTGAGATTAACTGAAAGAAAGAAGTTGGCAGTATGAGCATTCATAGACTTACGTCTATTTCCTCAGATGCATTTGATAACTGAGGTTTGCCTATATAATGGCTTGTGAAGTTATGATAGCACAGTTGTAATTCTACCATAACCTAAAAGACACAATAATATTTGCAATCCTTGGGGCTGTAAAGCACAATTGACATCTCATTTGTGAGGTTTAGTGAGTTGGATTCTTCTAAAGATAATGTCAATGGACAAGTGACATTTATGACACCAGGCATTTGTGCCTCACTAATAGAATTAACCTAACAGACGCTTCTTTGAATTTATACAACTTAGGAGGATATTTCAGGTGGCTTATTTGTATTTTGGAATGTTGTATCATGAACTCTTGACATACTACACATTATTTTGCCTTTCTAGTCAAAACTCCACCAAACAGTGATACCTTTATTGAGTCCTCAGCTAAACCTGTAATTCATTGTTGCTAGGAGTAAAGTATATGGCAGTATATTCAGACATTCTTGGTTGGAAAGCAACTTGTCATTATTTTTAGCTGCTTTTCACAATTTGATAGAGTTCAAAACACAGTCTGCTAAAAAAAACTAATGCAAGAAATGTAGTGAAATCTTCCTCACACTCCCAGAAAATTATGGCTAACTTCTTGCTACTGCACTGCAGCCTTGGACACCCATCATGTACTGTAACTTAACTATAGTCAAGTGATTAAAACTGAACATGAGCCTGTGAGTTCTGATTTATCCCTTACAGTTGCAGTTGACCCAATTTGCTCTTGTTTGAAGAAATGGCTTGTGTAGTCTGCATAACAACCTGTCCTATAATTGCTGGATTTGTTTAATAATTATATGCACTGATGTATGAAATTCTTACTAGCTGACTTTAAACCAAATATAATGGAGAAAATGTAAAAATATTCTTGCAGGATTCTTTTTCACTGGATTAGGAAATCAACTGAATGTTCATGTTCTTTGCTAGTATGGGAAGAAGTCTGAACATAAGGCCAATACCCCCAAAGCCTCAATTTTTTGATCAGGAAATGTTTTGCTGACAGAGCAAACGTGGATAGTTGATTCTGTGGATACGGGGGCCAACTGTACTTTGAAAACTCGTCATTTTTTAATTAACAGTGGGCAGGTGGACTGCAACCTATTTCAAATAAGCAATAAGTCCTCTCTCTCTCTCTTTCTCTCTGTCTCTCTCTGTAAATGTGTGTGTGTGTGTGTGCATGTATGCCAGAAAGATGTTGGTCTGGGGAACTAGGAGAGCGGGTTGAGGCCTACAAAAACAGCTTTAGGGAATCAAATGCAGCCACAGGAATACACTTTGCCCATGCTGAACAGAACAACTGAGCAGTAGATGGGTGTGTCATACTGGTGCCTCAGCTGGTTGACATCCACATGCCACTTGTATGATGCTGATAGAGGTGTTCCTGGCTTCCCCTGTGCTTTCCAGACAGGTAAAGAGAGAGCTTGGGGAAATTACATTTTGGAAATAAATAGCTTCTAGAATCACTTAACAAACACGACCAATGCTAGCAATGAGATACTTGCGGTCAACAAAACAACTTTCAAAGAAGAGTTAAAAGCAAGAATTATTGTTATTTATTTGTTTATTTATTTATATCCTGCCTTTTTTCCATTATGGGAACTCAAGGTGGCTAACAAAAATTTAAAACAGTACAAGTTAAAAACAATACAAGCATTAAAATGCAGATACAAAGTTTAAAAAACAATTGAACAGTTAAAAGCTGCCACCAAAAGGAGAGCTCTGTTCTCTTCTCTCCAGTCACTAGTGGGTTGTGACTTGAGAACTACCCCATTCGCTTCTTTTCCTCATGCAAGCAGATTGTGTCAAACCTTTTCATGAGAATAAATATTTTTTAAAAAAAGAGATGTTGTTCCTCGTACCCAAATATTCACAGTGCAAAAGTGTCTCCAGAAACAAATACACAAGAAGACAATTTCTCATTTGTTCATAACATTGTGAATACTACCAGAAGATAGCAGCTCCTCAGGATGTCACAAATCATCAACTGATAATTAGCCATCTTGAACCCCATTTTGGAAAAAAGGCAGGATAGAAATCGCCTAAATAAATAAATAAATAGATCCCATGGGACTCTCATTTCTTTCCAGAGACATTTCCAAAGCTGTAACCTTTTGACCTGCTGGCTTTCCAGTCTGATACTTACCCTCCTTATTTGTCATTCATGGATTCACTTCTCTCACACCCCTAACACTCCAGTCTCATGTCCTCTTCTACTCTTTCTTCTAGGCCCAGGGTATTGTCATAGCAGGGGTCATTATTTCCCTCCATTCTTGTCAAGAAAAGCTCAGGTTCTTGTCTTGCTTAGTGGTTAAGATGCCAGTTCTGACAATCAGAAGATTGGAAGGTTGGCAGTTCAAGGCCCTGGTGCTGCATTATAGGGGGAACTCCTGTCACTAGTCCCAGCTTCTGCCAACCAGTAGTTCGAAAGCATGAAAATGCAAGTAGATAAATAGGTACCACGTCGGTGGGAAGGTCACAGCTTTTGGTGCAGTCATGCTGGCCACAAGTTCTCCAAAGAAGTCCTCAGACATCGTTGGATCTTCGGCTTAGTAACAGAGATGAGCACTGCCTCCTACAGCACTGCCTCCTACAACTAGACATTCATGTGAAGGGACTACCTTTACCTAAAACTCAGTCATTGGAATACTACAAATTTCAGGAGTGTGTGTGTGTGATACACACCTCCAAGGAGTGTTCATGGTGAATTCTTTAAAAACCTATCTTTGCTGTACTGAGATGAACTTTATGAACTAAACTCTTGATAATAGTGAGATTTCCTGCCCACTCCATCTCTACTCACTGCTCACTCATGCCCTAAGCTAAACACTCCAGGAGTCTTTAAAATTGGAGGGGAGGGGATATTTAAGGCAATAATATGGATCCAGCAATGGTCCCCAGATGTTGTTGGTCTTCAATGCCAAGAATCCCCATACAAGGTGTCTGGGAGATACTAGAAGTTGTACAGTGGACCGTTGTTATATGCTGGGGTTTGGTTCCAAGATCCCCCGTGGATAACAAAATCCATGTATGCTCAAGTCCCATTAAGTATAATGACATAGCAAAATAGTGTGCCTTATAAAAAATGGAAAATCAAGGTTTGATATTTGAAGATTATACTTTTTTTGAACATTTTCAAGCCATGGGTGCTTGTATCCATGTATAAAAAATAAATGTATAAGAAGGGCCAACTATAATCCAAGAAAGTTAACTTTTTCCAGTCCAAATAACAGTGGTGGTATAGTCAGCCCTCCTTATCCATGGATTCTATATCCATGTTCAACCATCCATGGCTTGAAAACATATTTTTTTAAATCCAAAAAGCAGACCTTGATTTTGCCATTTTATATAAGGGGCACCATTTTACTATGTCATTCTATATAATGGGACTTGAGCATCCATGGGGTTTTTGGAAACCCACTGTACATGGACAATTGATTTAAGCAGCAGATATCTGTGTGGATGTGCTAGTGTGTCATTCCTCTGAATCCTGAAGTTGGAATATTGCATCTGAACGTGTCCAGAAGCAATAAAATTAGTGGGAAAGTATCACTATGTTACATTTATACTAAAGACCTAAACGAAACACACACACACACACACACATATACAACCTTACAATTGAAAGTGGTGACTTTATCGCACTCAAATTCATTTTAAGTTGGTGTTTAAATTTAAGATGCATTCCTATGTAGAAAAAACCTTGCCAGAATGTTATTCATTTTGTTTTGTTTATATCCTACTTTTCTCCCACTAAGAAGCTAAAAAATTCCTTCCACAATTCTACTCCCCATTCCTACTTTTGAGCTGTGGAAAGAAGGAAAGAGCCTCATTAATTTTTAAAAGCCCCGTTTTTCACAGAAAAGTAAATGGTATTAAAAGTAAATACTCAGACACCGGAAAGAGGCAGGAAAAACCTTTCTTGGTGCCATCATAGCATTAAAACAGGCAAGAATGAGGCAACACAGCCAATGGAGAAGCTGGACTAAATCCCAATACAGCACTATAATTACTAAAGAGTGGAAACCTAATAACAAAGAAATGATGCAGTCTCCCCTCAACTCCAAAGGATACTCCTACTGCACTTGAAAAACAACCAGCATCCTAAAACACAATAACCCAGCACTTTATCACAATCAAAACAATATTTCAGAGTCCATAATAGCTTTGCCTCACACACACAGCTCTCAAGAATCTTGGGATTTGCAGTTTAGGAGAATGCATTTAGAGGAGAGCAAGCATGGTACAGTGGTTTGAGCACTGGACTATGACTCAGAGATCAGGGTTTGAATCCTTTCTCCATCATGGAAATCCAGTTGGGCAAGTCACATTCTCTCATCCTCAGAGGAAGATGAGGTTCCATGGTTCTAATTTAGGGGATCCTGGGGTTTGTAATGTGGTGAGACACAAAAAGAACTCAAGTCATTTCTGACTTATGGTGACCCAATTTATTTTATTTTTGCCAAGATTGTTTTTTGTGGGGATGCTCTCAGAGGAAGATGCAGGCACCCTCACAAAGAAAATCTTGCCAAAAATAAAATAAAGTGGGTGCCTCACTCTTTAGGCGCCTCACCAAATTACAA
Organism: Sceloporus undulatus; assembly: GCF_019175285.1. Taxonomy (NCBI): domain Eukaryota; kingdom Metazoa; phylum Chordata; class Lepidosauria; order Squamata; family Phrynosomatidae; genus Sceloporus; species Sceloporus undulatus. The sequence goes on from NC_056522.1 coordinate 132,151,697, forward strand.
ACTCCAGGATCCCCTAAATTGGAAACATGGTAGTTAAAGTGGACTTGCAGTACTTTAAAATGTAAAGTATAAAAAGGCACTAAGTGATCACTGAACAGAAGCAAAATATTATGAATGAATGTCCATGGCTTTTTTAATATATTTATGCATTAAATATATATTTTATTTTTCCACTGAAAGATAGACAAGGTAGCTTGCAAGGCTATAAAAACTGAATGGAAAGTAATTATTTTAAAAACCTTATAAAATATAGGTGTCCAATGTTAGCCTCTTCAAATGTTGTTGGTCTAGACCTTCTGTCAGCCTAAGCAGCATAGCCAGTGTTGAAGGATGATGGGAGTTGCAGCCCAACAACATCTGGAAAGCCACAAGTTGTCTATCTTGGTATAAATGTGTATGCTGATATTCTGAGAGTCCATAAACAACAGCAACACAGTTTCAATGAGATTTTTATTTTCTCTTGCACATTTAAAATTTTCTCGCCTAAACTGGGAAAATTTAAGCAGAAACAACTATTGCTTATTAGTATAAATGAATCCCTAGAAATGCTTGGGAAGTTATAGTTGACTAGAACTGATGCTTAGATGAGTAGTAGTAGGGAATTAAAAAATAATAATTAGGATTTAAAATCCTGATCAGCAGCCACTTTCTGAGCTATGAGCAACAAAAGAGTAAATCCAAAATGCACATGATAGGACAGATCAGTGGCTGATCTCACAACAAAATTATTTTCACATACAATTTGTCATTAACAGGGGCCACAAAGTTTTTCAAGTAGTAGTAGTAGTAGTAGTTCACCAGTTAAATCTATCTCCACTGCTATAGAAGATGATAGGTACCAATTTTGTAGGGTGTGGAAATTAGACCAGAAAAAGAATTGGTGGAGGAGGTAAATAACCCTTCCTATGTAGGGCTTCTCTGATCCAATTCTCTCCCTCCCTCCCTAACACACACACACACACCTGTTTTTAAGTGAAACCCATACTTTGAGAGGTAACTCTCATATCCTTTGGTAATAGGTAATTTAGTACCTCTAGTGAAGTGAATGAAATGTACTTAGATGCTTGGAAAGGTTGTGTGTAAATGGTCTCCCTCACCTTTGGGGTCAGTTTGCAGCGGAGATTCATTTTGCTTCCACTCATCCTGTGCTCAGACCTTCCTAATCTTATAGCTGCCTTCCATTTATTTTTATTTTTTTAAACAAAGACTGGTGGCAGTTGCTAGGCAACTAGAATTGTCATTTTCCACATGGAGGTTGGATATTAATGACCACCACAGTTCCATCACATCAAAATTAATAGTTAAGTGAATGACACCGTATGGTATTTATTCTTCTTGCTGATGTTTCTCAGGGAAAATACACACGTTGTACACCAATCCATGATCGAGCCTCAATCTCGGCAAAAAAGAAAGGAAAGAAATCTTACAGGTCTTGCATGCACAGTGAGAAATTTTGAAGAGAAGACATGATGTCTGTGTCTCTAGGAAAGAGGATAGTATCACGAGTATGTGTGTGTGAAATAAAGGTACTCCTCTTTCGTATCCAGTAAATATTCATGTATACATCTAAACATCTTAGTAAAAAATTGACCCCAAAAACCTGAGTTGACTTATCCATGGGGCAGTGTAAAGTCTATACTTTATCTCTTATTAAAAAGGAGCCATCCCCTGGTGAAAGACAAGAGTATAACATGTCCTGAAAGCACTGACTCCCTTCTGCTCTCTCATCCATCCAGCCTATGGTGTAAGCACAAACAGTTATGCCTGTGGAAATTTTGTAAGTTCTTTGGCATTGCTTTCCTTTGCTTCATCCTTTGGATCTTTTGTTACATGCCCCTAAGTTTCACCCTTGACTTATCCATGGATCATATCAAAATCCATAATCTTGGCCCCAAAACTTGTCATTGACTTACACATGCGGTTGACTTATAGTCAAGTGTATATATTAGATATGGGCTGAATGGAGACACCAGTACTGTACCAGATGAACCTACTGAAACCATTTTAATTTCATTAATTAGTAGTATGTGAACTCATCAGAAATTATGTTGCCTATAAGGATGTGTTTGTTGCTCTACAAAATCTGAGTTTGCTGAGATCCTTCATTTCCACCTATAAATTTGTTCGGCTAAGATACATGAGCTCTTTTTTTCCCCATATGAAAATTCATGGGTATTTCCATGCACATTATTTTTAAAATGTACATTTTTTCCAGTGCATTTTCAGTTCATGCATTTAATACCTTTTGTCTGAAATGGTTGTGAGGTGATTTGTAGAAACTAATTCTGTATTCCATTATGGGCTGCTGTGAGCTTTATTCAGCAAAACCAGGGAAGGGTAACAAATTTATAACTGGGGAAGAAGACTGGTGTTCTCATCTCTTAGATCCATTTTGAACTTGACATAAAATCAGTATAACAGTTCACATTGCAAGGTGCCATTTCTACAGCCTCTATTTTGGACCACATGCTGTTGTTGGTAAGATGATGGAGAAGAGTCTGCTGCTCATATGTAGGCTACAGTCTTGGGAGCCCAGGGAAACAACAAGAAAGGGACAGTTCTATATTTAATCAGAAATTATTTCGATGTGTTCATCCACCACTAGTAAGAAATGAACCATGAATGGGATGCTGCTGTCACTTGCTAGCAGGTTGCCTTCAGCTTCTAGTGACCCTATGAATGAGAGACATCCACAAGTCCCAGTCATCTTGTTCAGATCTTGCAAAATCAGGGCTATGCTTTCTTGACTGAATGAATTCATCTGCAACTTAGGCCTGTTACAGACTGCCAAAATAAAGCTGCTTTGGGCCTCTTTGGAGGTATGCTGTTTAAATGATGCATGCACCCTAAGAATCCGGAAGCTGCACCAAAGCTGCCCTCCAGTGCTTAGGAATGGAGTGTGTCTTTGGCGTGACCGCTGGACTCTTAGGACCCATGCATCATTTAAATAGCATACCTCCAAAGAGACCCGAAGCAGCTTTATTTTGGCAGTCTATAACAGGTCATAGTCTTCCTCTTTTCCTACTACCTACCACTTTACAAAGTACTGTTTCATATTTTCATTTTTATCATATTTTCCAGTGAATCATGTAATCTCATGAAATGCCCAAAATATGATAGCCTCAGTTTAATCATCTTGGCTTCTAATGAGAGTTGAGGCTTAATTTGCTCTACAACACATGCATTTATCATTTTGACAATCCGTGGCATCTGCATTACTCTCCTTTTGTACTACATTTCAAGTAACTTAATTTTCCTCTTTTCAGCATTTACAACCATACATAGAAATAATCACTACTGTAAAAAGGAAGGTTCTTAGTGATTTTGATGTTTCATGATGTATCTTTACACTTGATGATCGTATCTAGCTTTTTCTTAGCTGCCTTTCCAATTCTTAATCTTCTTCTTTTTCTTTACTGCAGTCTCCTTTCAATCATGGGTATAATGGGTGTCAAATAATAGAGTAACATTCAGCTGTTTTCATCTTTATCACCCACTTTCAAACTTTATCAGTACTCATTCCAAGTCTTTCTTGTTTTTTCCTAGTAATGTGGTATCATCTGCATATCTTAATTTTCCTTCTCCCAATTTTCATGGCCCCTTCCTCTGAGTCTAATTCTACTTTCCATGTCATATGTTCTACATATGACATGCTGTTTTAATGTGTGTTAAATTTTTAATATGCTTTTGCTTGGAGTATGTCTATTTTACATGTTGTACACTGCTATGATCTTGGGAAAAGTGGTCTATAAATAAACAATTTATTATTTATTTATTATTTTATATAATTTAATAAGATAGGGTGGTAAATTGTGATCTTGTCTGACTGCCCCCGTCTCCAGCAATGCCAAACCATTCTCATTCTCCATGTTGTATCCTGACAGTGACTGCTTGTCTAGAGTGTTGGTAATGCATGAAGGCTATCAAATGTTGTGCTATTCTCATTTGGAATATTATATTTCTTTTACCACAACTCATAATTCTTCATGATCTACACAACCAAATATCTCATGGATGCCCATGAAAGTGTTTGCAGTGGCTGGTTTTGTTTGTTTGTTTGTTTAAGAAAAAAACAATGTAGAAAACAGAACCTAATCATATAGAATAAGGGGAGGGAGGATAAAATGCAACAGGCTTAAAACAGTGGCAAAAATAATTGGATTTAGTAATATTTACTAAAAACACAACCAGACATAGCAACTTTTCAGAGCTTGTAGTCATCTTGTAGAAGATAGATCTAATTAGCCTTCAATTGCATTTAATTTAACTTACCAATATTCGGTACAGGTCCCTTTGTCACATGGGAATAGGCAAGTGTAATTCTTTGCCAGTCAAATGAAGAAAGTAGCACAGAAAAATCAATGTTGTCAACATCAGTTACATTCAGTAGTTGTAAGACTTGGCTTGTAGTTAGGAAGTTCACTATAGGCAATACAGACATTACATAGTGGCATTCTGCACATATTATATTCTAAATGTGTGTGTGTATTAAACTAGTCTTAATTACCATTGGGAAACATTTGTATTCCATGATTTTCCCCCCACTGTAATTATGGTTCCTCTTCATGATGCTTATGCTAAAGAATTAAGCTGGAAGCTATTCTAAATATGGGAGCTATTAGACAATGTTAATAGAGCATTAACTTCTACATTGTTCAATAAGCCAAAGAATTTCAAATGTTTTTTTTTTCATCCACTTACATAAATATGCAATTTTCATAATAGACTGCATTTTGCAGCATTGCAATTACTATTATCTATGATTTATTTATTTTGAAATTCATATGCCACTCTTCTTCCACACTGAACTCCGAATGACCAGGCAGAGCTATTCTGATATTACTGAAAGATTTATATGACATTTTTCTCAAACAAACTAAGCTGACTCAGAACAATCAGATGCAATCCTGTAGTTACATGAAAATCAGGAAAAGCTCATAAATGTAAAGGGGGGGGAAGAAAGAGAGACAAAAAAAAGAGAAATCTATCACCTCTGCATTCAGAAATGCTTTTTCTAGATGTTAATGTTCTGCTGTTTATTCTAAATATGTGAACGACAAGGTTCTGGTGAGCTTATCTGAAGAGAGAGTGTATTCAGTGGTGATAGAGGATCCAGCCAAGCATTGAACACAGAGACCACATATGTTGACAAAAATTGATCACAACTTTATTTGCTATACTAAAGAATGCTTACCTCACCATGGGTCTGGTTCACGCATTAGTTATCCCTTCTACTGACTGATATAAGTCATATTACCTTCTGGGTGTATTAAGATTGACAGATACAGAAATCCACATGGATAGACTTCACTATGTGATTCCCTTGCCACTTGAGACCACAGTCAGTTTGAGAGGCACTGAAACCCCAATTGTCCTCCAACTGGGCTGGCACCCAATACTAAAACTGGGCAAAGACGTGACAGACATTATTACAGAGTAATGATACAATCCTAAAACTCTTACAAATGAGAAACAAAGGAAGTATAAGTGGGGACAAACCTCCCAAGCAAACCAAAGAAGCAGAACAACCTTGCTTAAATACCTAGGGTGCACACTAGAGTGAAGCCTGGCTTAAATAACTTAGGTGCAGACCAGAGTGTGCCCTATACTTGACTTCATCCAGTCCCCCACACCACTCCCAGCCAACCAAGTGGAACTACATTGGCAGATTTGCTGTGCTCTCCCAATGTCCACAAACAAAACAAAACAAACAGCTTCATTTATATACCACTTCATACTGAACTAACAGTGTCTAAACAATTTACAACTGTAAGCTAATTGCCCCCAACAATCTGGGTACTCATTTTACCTCGGAAGGATGCAAGCCTAAGTCAAGCTTGAGCCCTTTTGCTGGTATTGAACTCACAACCTTATGGTTTGTGAATGAGTGGCTCCAGTACAGGCATTTAACCACTGTGCCACCAAGGCTCTTTGTGTGGGCTTCTAGAACAGGGAAGGAAATGCTGGTGCTGAAGAAGATGGCACCCAATAGTTTCCCATCTGCTTCTGCAAGCCAAAAAACTGTTTCAATTATGTCAGAAATGTGGCAAACTCAGCAGGCATGTGAGACTGTAGTCATGTAATGAACACATAGACCATCCTCTGTGAGATTGTTAATCAGGATTGCTGTGTAAAGAACCCTGTGTACTTAGATCTATCTATCCATCCATCCACCCACTGGCCCCTTTCAGACTTAATACCAACTACACATTGGCTGAGAACATCTGGGGGCAGTAGTAGCCCTCATATTCTGAAAAACCCATCTTACATTTGGTACTTGTGGATACTGAATACATAATTGGAACTAAGAAGCAAAGCTTCTTCTGTAATGGCAACCACTTTAAGGGATGAAGTGCAAGAGACACCTTGTTCTGCTTTCAATAAACAATGAAATCCAACCTACTTCTTCAAGTTCTTCTGCTGTTTTATTTCTATATTTATGGTAGAATGGCTTGTTTGAATATACCACAAACAAACACAGACGGGAAAGCAAATGACACTAGCCAATACTAGTGATACATTTATTGTTCTGAAAATATTCTAGGAATGTAGCTAGAATGACGTGTGACCAACATTTTATTCTGTATTGAAAAGCCATCTGTTTCTATTTTGGTAAAGCCATATATGAAAGAAACAATGTCCTCCAAAATGTTAGATAAAAAGTTTAGTGTTATTTGAGATTTCTTTTACATACAGCTTTATTCATTTTATCTGTGAAAACATTTTGGTAATCCTTGTTATGTGATGTTTAAGAGGCTAGTATTTTACTTTAATTCCACCTAATAATTTCTATTTGAATCCAACAGGGTTAGAGAGTTTCTATGACTTAGGGCCAAAACAGATGGCCTTTTAAAGCCTGCTTCCAGGCACCTTCAGAGTGTAGTGTTTATGCGCTACACAGATCAAAGCTGCCTAGAAGCCATTGGCTGCCCAAATCTGGACATCTTCAAAACGCTCCAGCAGTGTGACATTTACATGCCACACGCTGCTGTAGCATCTTGAAGCTGCCCTGGGGCTGCAATGGGGCTGAGAAAGCAGGCTCAAGGGGGATTTGGGCCACGGCATGTCTTTGCTGAGCCTCCAATCCATCTTCAGCAGGGGCTGGTTCAAGCCGCCCCTTCAGGGCTGTCTGTTCTGGCCTTTACTGTACTTTCTCTGAGTATTATATTCTGACATTTTATTATTTCTTCCAGAAATTCAGGGCTTAAGGAGCTCAGTTGATCATCTACTTTAATGTAACTTAATTAAATTGTAATCAACCAGTATTACAAGTCAGTTAAGTTACAATATTTCACATATGTCCAAATGAATCACATTAAAGACAGTGGTCTAAATCTAGTTTCTGTTTCAACTAGACTAAACCAACTGAATCAATAGTGATTATATAAGTTTTGATTTATCATTCATAATTACCCATTGGCTCTCCTCTATCTGGAACAAAACATTGGATTTATGTCAATAGGTTAATCTGGCAGTACACCTATTGAATGGGATGTGTTAGTTACTAATCTCCAATTGATTTCATTGGGTCTGCTTTAGATAGGGATACTTTAGGCAGGACTAAATGTTGGATTTGGTCCAAGGGTACTATAGTAACTGTAACACATTTTTTTCAGAATTATGGATCAACTAAGAATAAAATGAGAATGCCAATTAAAATAAACACTGAATTATTCTCCAGTGTACTTTCAAAGGGAGGACAAATTTGAGCTTTCAACTCCTAAGGGTGCAATAGCATGAGATTACAAATGCAGTTGCTATTCTCTAACAGAATGTAAATTCATTAATCCCATTCAGTGGATATATCTTCATGACAGCTTGAGTGCTAATGGACCTGTGAGAGATTTTAGTGAGGTGTTTTTGGACTAAAACAATGGGAGCTCTCACCGCATTCTCTATCACCTTAGACTTGGGATTGTCAGATCACCCCAGGAGAAAATCACACAGAGAGAAATATATTCAATTTTAAATGCATTTATTTAGGATGGGGAAACAAATGGAAAAATGAAGGAGATGAATCCAGAAATATCATACTCACACACAAAAGACAGGACAGAACACTTAGAAAAGCAAGTAAGAGTTGTGAAACTGGAGTGTCTTGAAAAAGCCAGTTCATATTTAAGAGATGGTACCCACTGTTTTCTGAATAATTATTTTTATTACATTCTGTCTCCATTTCTAATATCAGTAATGAGACAATTGTAGTCATCTTAACTAGAATTTCAATATCTAAGCAATCCATTGATTCCAAGAAAATGGTGATCACCTACTTGCAGTTTATTGTTTAGCTGTGGTTAAACTGAACTCTGATTCATCTTAAATGTTATCATTTATTTAACAACTACCAGTTGAATTAACTTGATGCCATTTTTGAGGTGCATTAACACAGCCTAGCTCAAAATCATTCCATTTTCTCCTTCCTCCATTCCTACCCACATTGGGTCTTGATATACTTTTTCTCCTATCAACCACATAAAATGAGAATGCTAACTGACTTCCTAATGCCCTATATTGACTCAGTGCATGATGACATCATTTTTAACCATGTTTTAAAATATTTGATAGTATTGAAACAAAGGGCATTCCCAGTAAAGTTAGACTTGAGGAAATTAGTAGCACAAATTCATCCCTGACACCCAAACACCAAGAGGTTAAAATCAGTCAGGCCTTGATGCTTCAGAATTCTCATTCACTTCAAGAAAGCCTGAGTACACAATGGCTAGCACATAAGGGACTTAGCAAACCCTTTGCTAAATATAAGAGAATGATGTTGGAAGCCTTCTGCTGTAGATACATAGAAGTATAATGCTTCCTACAATAGCTCTGTTACTAATGAGGCTAAAATGAATTCCACCCTATACACCACCATAAATTGGGAGCCAGTTTTAACCTAAGACCGACATTCCTTTCCAGGGCCTGCATACTAGAAGTGGGTGGATATCTTTCAAAAACTGCGAAGAGTTAAGACAAATGGTGCTATACCACTCCTTCATTCTTATGTAAGGAGTTCAGAGTGAGATATAGCCTCATCAGCCCAGTTGGCCTAATATAGAAACAAGCTGGCTTGCTTGCTACTTACATATTATTACTATTACCATTATGACTGAAAAATACAAGAAAATCCCCCTCTCCCCAAACTTTAATAATCATAATTCAGAAGCAAGGCTACACACACAGCCTCAGAATAGCAGACTATACACTTCTTATTCTGAATCCGTAGAACAGGGGTAGGCAACCTGCGGCCCGCGGGCCGAATGCGGCCCGGGGAGGCCTTGGGACCGGCCCCAGCCCGGTCCTGCCGCCGATTGCCGCCGAGGCCTTTGGCCTCGCGCGCAGGGGCAAGGGGGGCAATTGTCTATAGACGCCTCAGAAACATGCATTTATATTAACATTTTTTTAAAAAATCAGCAAATTTTTTTGCATGTCCTCCACTTTTTTTTAAAAAAGTGTCCACCATTTGAAAGTGTTGTCCTACATTTGTCTCAGTTTATTTATTTATCTAAATTTTTAAAAAAAAATATTTAATTATTTATTTTTTGGCTTCGGACCCCCAGTTGTCTGCGGGACAGCAACCCGGCCCCCGGCTCAAAAAGGTTGCCTACCCCTGCCGTAGAAACAGTTCCTCTTCTTTCCCATTCTCTGGCTGCCCATAGGCACTAAATTTCAGAACGCAACAAGTATTTATTTATTTATTTATTTCATTTTTATGCCACCTTTCTCCCAGAAAGAGACCCAAGGTGGCTCACAAATAAAAACATTCTAAAAGACATTAAAATCAAAGTTTTAAACCAATTAAAAACATCAGATAAAAACTGTGTAAAATTACATGCCTTAAAAACTACCATACACACACCATATAACAAACACCACATATAAAGGACAAAGTCCACAGCTTGGTAGTACTCCTGGATCCATCTTTACAGTTGTCATCTCAAGTAGATGTGATGGCCAGGAGTGCTTAGTACCAACTTCAGTTGATACGCCAGCTGTGTCCCTACCTGGACCAAAAGGACCTTGAAGCAGTAGTACATGCACTGGTAATCTCTCGTTTAGACTTCTGTAATGCACTCTACCTGGGGCTACCCTTGTACCAAGTTCAGTAGCTTCAGTTGGTTCAAAATGCTACAGCCAGATTAGTCACTAATACACCTAGGTCTGACCATATACCAGTGCTGAAATCTCTTCACTGGCTGCCAATCAGCTTCCAGACGTAGTACAAAGTGTTGGTTATCACCTTTAAAGCCCTACATGGTTTGGGCCCGATTTACTTGCAGGAACGCCTCTCCCTACATAATCCGCCCTGCACACTCAGAACATCCGAAAAGAATTTAATGGAGCACTATACCATCAGGTTAATAACAACTTCCCATAGAGCATTTACAGCCACAGCCCCTAAACTGTGGAACAGTCTACTGGAAAAGATCAGTCTTATTACCACCTTAGATGCATTTAAGAAGGCACTTAAGACGGATCTCTTCTGGTGGGCGTACCCACCTGATTCTGTAGAAGACCATGATAAATACTCCACCCTTGATGATGATTATAGGATTACTTGATGACTAGATATTTTAAGGAACTAATAGGAATGTTGTAATTCAGTATTAGTATTTTATAGTTTGTATCTGTATTAGTATTGTATTTTTAATGATGTAATCTTGCTTTGATCCTTGGGAGTAGCAGGAACTATAAATAAAAATTATTATTATTATTATTATTATTATTATTATTATTATTATTCAAACTGTCCCATGATTATGTATTAAAACCCTGCCTGAATAAAACCATTTTTGCTTGCCAACAAAAAGATAGCAGGGTATTGGAGTTCCCTCAGCTTGCTGTGCTGGGGGGCTTCAACATCCATGGGGAGTACTAGGCAAGTGAACTCTTTCATACAGCTGCACCAACTCAGCCAGTCCAAGTATTTACCCTAGGCTCCTGTTTGGAGCAGCCAAACAATTTCTTTCATTTGGGCAGCATGGAAGAAGGCAAAAAGGGAGGCTAACTTTTAACAAGTTTTTTTAAAAACAAACAAACAAATAAACTAACCTGTCTAGTACTGCTCTTGTTTTTAATATGTTGCCTTCTCGTGATGTCTCTCCTCCCTTACTTCTTCCTTGTTGCTTGTTCCTCACTAGCTGCACACCACTCACAAAGTACAGTTATCCCTTAGTATCCATTCCGCTCTGTTCTGTACCCTACCCTCCATGGATGCAAAAAACTGTGGGATCTCGTGCATGGCCATTAGGGGTAATGGGGCTTGCCATCCACAAATGCTTAAATCCACTGATGATAAGTTGGGGAGGGGGGGGGTAGGCTGTAAAGCAAGGCAACCACCATATAATTCTTCCCCTACCATTTGGTTAAAACACATCCAGTAATGAGTAAGAGGCATAACCACATGTCACACTGAAAAGTAGTAAATTAGAGCCCTGACAATTATAAGCACAAAGTACTGCGCACTCACTCCTTATGTGGGCTCACCATACGCGGCTTCTGGTGTACGTGGAAGCCATGCTATAATACATTGAATGGTGCATGCGCAACTATAATGGGGCTCAAGAATAGGCGGAATTTGCCTTACATGGGGAGGGGGCTCTGGAACGGATTCCCTGCGTAAGGCAAGGTTCCACTGTTCCTGCTCCTTACTATAAAAACAAACAAACTAGTTCTTGAACTTATATGTTACTGCAAGGTCTAAGGAATCCTAATCTTTACCAGAGAAAGAGAGACCTGAATATTCTGTGTGTCCTACACAAAAACCATGATCCTTTTTTAAAGAAACTGACTAAAGTGTTCAGCACAATATGTATGCAGTGAAGGTGGAGATAGACTCATTATGACTGTGTTACAACAGAGCTTTGGCTATAATGTCTATCTGGGTGCAGTGACATCCCTCAGGTTGGTCTCACCTTGTGTGTGGGGGGGAGGGGTGAACTGCTTTGCCCTCCCCACACCCCAGCCAGACAGCTGTAGCCCCTCCAAAAGGTCTTCAGGGTCCTGCATGGCTGCTGTCGTACCATACCCTGAAGGCAGCCGACGTCTCAGCAGCCACAACTGGGGGGGGGGGGCAGTGATGCGGCCTCCAGAGGGCCTGTTTATGTTCTGTGCAGCTTCTGTGCAAGCAGAAAATCGCAGTTTCTTGCCTATCCAATAGCTGTGCCAGACCCTCTGGGTATACTACTTCCCCTCTGGGGTGTCACCTGATGCAGTCTGCCCCCCAGCCCTGCATCCCCTTGTGATGCCTCTATCATTAAAATTGTGTCAACATTCTTTTGCAAGCTGCTTCCTTTTTGTGGTAACCAGGAGACATAAATTTGGGCTTCTTTCACCAGCATATAGATGGCACTGAAGCTCATTGAATATGGTCATGGCCATTATTGTTCTAACACTATGAAAATGGTTGTTTTCTTTTTCTTTTCTTTTTTTTTAAAATGTTTTCTGTGAGTTTTTAAACAATCATTCATTTTCTTCCAAGAGCAATGAGATATGTTTCTTCTGTGACAGAGACATCCATGACTAACTAACTTCCTGTATTAAAGGGGGATCAATTTATTTATTGAGAGTATGTATTATTCCAATATATTCTAGTCATGTAAGCCGCCTTGATTGCTGCAGCAGAAAGGCGAGGTATAAGAATAAAGTTTATTTATTTATGATTATTATTTAACTAAGGACTAACCTTCACATGGTGCATGTATGTTAGATGCCTGTGCTTCCCTCAGGTCTGATAGCTGAAGGATTTCTATCATCTTCCAGTGTTTTTGGATTGCTTTTAGTGATGACAAAGTGAGCTTTAAAGAGGGTTTATTCAGAACTGTTGGTTTTCTTTGCTTGAGAGACCCTTATGGGCTCCGTTGCAAACAGTTCTGGATGTTAACCACACTTTATTGTCATACAGCATGCCATATTAGAGGACATTTCAACTTTGCGAGGAAAAACACAACCATAACTCTCAGCAAGTCATGCAGCACAGACTCCTCTGACAGAATAAAACATAGGTTCTTTGTAACTTTGGATTCACTGTGTGGAACCAAAGGTGAGGAGTATTATATCTGCAGAGCACCGTGTCTGGAAACACAACGACTAGGAATCATTCATACACTTTTTATTTCAGCCACTTGAGCAGGAATGGCTATGAGTATACTCTGCTGTAAAGCAAGAGGCTGTTCGGAAAGCAACCAAAGACTTAGTATAAGGCATAAGTAAAAGGAAAATAGGGCATGTACCATAGTGATTTGTATGGTCATCAGGAATGTGGAGGCACAAGAGCCATAATTTGCTCTAGTGGTTTTTTGAGTAGCTATGAAATATGTATTTTCAGTGCCCATCTGAGAATGCTAAAAAGAATGAATGTTTGTTTTCACATAAGCGTTCTGCCGTGACCCCAGAGGCATTTTTCTATGTGATCTTGGGAGACATTTCTGCAGCCTGTGAAAAAATACACACATGCCCTGCTCTGAGCACTTTTATTTTTAAAAGAGGTGCACCAAAGCATCTATTCCCTCTGCCATGTCTGAATTGCCTCCCCCCTTTACCTCTCAGTCTTCCTCTAAAGTTGTCTACTCCTCCTTCATCCAGACTGAGTGCAATTTCTGTAGCTGCAAAACTTAATTTTTTACTCGGTTAGATCAGCAACAGGAAACCTGGCATCCACCCCCACCCCAGTACTTTGAACTACAACTCTCTTCATTTCCAGCAGGTATGGCCAATGAGTAAGGGTTCTTCCTGGGAGACATCAGGATTCCAACCCTTGTTTTACATTAAATGTAAAATTCGTATTTACATTAAAGAAAAAGACCTGGTTTCTACACTGTAGAAACAGAAGGATGATATCTAGTGAAACAGGACATCTTCATGAACTGATAGATGATGTATTCGGAGACAAGAGTTAAATAAAACACAGATACAGAGGCTGGAAAACAGACAAACTGAATTTAGTTGTTGAATTGTGAATAAATTCATTTGATTCAATAGGTTTATTCTAGTAACTAATTACTCTAATTAATTTACTTTAGTAAACTGAAAACAGGAAAACACATGTCCTACCTCAATGTATGTATTTCTATTCAGAATCATTTTAATAATATCAGATGCAGAAAAATAGGCTTTTGCGAATGTTGCTTGCTTAGTGTAAACAATTACTGTTTTGTGCTTTCACGTCATTTCTGACTTATGATAATTCTAAGGGTTGAATTTCATGGGAGAATTTTCTTGGCAGAATTTGTTTAGAGGGGGTTTGCCCTTACTTTTTTCTGAGGCTGAGAGAATTTGATGTGTCCAAGGTCGCCCAGGAGTTTTCCATTACAAAGTTTGCAATCCTATGCATTCTTACTTGGGAGTCAGCTCCATTGAATTCAATAAGATTTCCTGTTGAATGAGCATGGCTTGGATTGTTCTGCAAATACACTGGACAGTTGAAACGACTGATGAAATCTTTTGTTGCTGCTAGTTGCAACATTATGAGCCAATCCTCTCTGCACAGCTCTTCTGCATTTATATTTGTATATGCAGTCATTATTCAAATCCACACACAATGTGAGATCTAACTGGTTAAGATGGACATTTAAATAACCAAAAGCAAATAATTTATTAAAGGTGTCTCGACTTTTCTTTTTGTATTTGCATGGAGACTGGAGGCTGAAAATTTGCAAAGAGACTAGAAAATTATGAATTGTTTACTGAAGACTGATTGCTGACTCAGAACCTGGACTATTTACTATTCTTTATTTGTGTTCTGTAATGGCTAAAGTCACCTCATTCCCATCCTGGCATTTATTTATTTTTCTTCCATCTCCTTGAGAAAATGGATGAAAAGTTTACAATAGGAAGGATCAGTCAATGAAATATCAGGACAGAGCACAATAATATCTGCAGCATAAACCCATCCTTAAAGATGTCCAGAAGAATATTCTTCACCTTGTAAAGAGTCTGAGAATGTTACTAAGGGTTGAATATTTTTTACCTAAAGGAATGTAAATGATATTTTTAAAGCATTTGACCTTCTTCATAACCACTGAAACCTTCTCTTTCTGTTAAAAAAAAAAAAAGACTGAACTGTGTTTTGCCTCTGGATCTGCATAGGAACAAAAATGTGCACCCACATTTGCTCTAGTGAGGCTGGATGGGCATGTTTGCATGATGGAGGAGGCATTGTACCCGATAAACCAAGACAAATTTGGGGATGTGATTTTTTTTAAAATGACTACAATACTAGCTGTTTACATTTCATTTCCTCTTAAGGTTGAACAGCTAATATTAACTCTCTCTTTTTCCTTAGCCTTTAATAGCCATTCTAATTTACATCTTGCTCTTTTTGCTTGCTAAGTTTAATATACACCAGCTAGCTCTATTAATATTTGACCATTTTGTTCTTGCAAGTGACAACACATAATTTCTACAGTTTTATCCCCGCCCCCCCGGAAAAGAAATATTTCCACACAGTTCTCGCCCAGTATTCACACATCCTGAAGTATTTCAGGAAATAATTCTGTGCAAAATAGAATTTTTGTTTTGTGTGGGGTTTTTTGCTTGAGAATTGTGGGGACTTGTCCAAAATCCCCCAAAACAAAATAATTTCCAGGCAGTTGTGTGTGCTTCTGTGCAAAATGGCTTTTTTCTGTACAAAGCCCTCAGCAGTCTTGTACAACAAAAACTTTGAACAGGAATCTTGAACAGAAAACAGCAATCTTGCACAACAAAAATCATGGCCCAGTTTACCAGCCAAGTATTTCTTGTCTGATCAGAATTTGATAATCTTTCTTCTTCCTACCTTCAGGCCTTCCTTTTCCAAATCTTCAAAATGATTTATAAAATAAAAGAAAAAAGAGGAGATTTACTGAGGGGTGATTGTGACCTTTAGCACATAGTTATTCAGATGTAGTTAAGTCAATAGGTCAGATATAGCTCAGAGTGGAATGTGTAACACAAATTTCACACAGGCAGGCTTAGTGGGCCAGCTGATCCCTTCTGTATATATAACTGACTGCAGATATGTGGAGTGTGTTTGGGTGGCTGGGCAAGATATCCTCACAGGCCATCTCCCTGAGTAAGCCCACTATTCTTTGGGGGTGTTCTCACTTGCTTATACTCCGTGTTACAAATCGAATCCAAGGTACATCGTTCCTATTAGAAACCGAATTAAATCTAGAACAGTTCTAGGGCAACCCGCAATCGTCCCCACTAGAAATCGAATCGTACAGCGGTTTATAAATTTGATTCGTGTTTTCGTCATTTAACGTGGGTTAAAAAAATAGAAGGGTTGAACCTACATTTTTCCCTTGAATCGGTATAGGAAACGGAGCATTTAAATAGGAACGACAGCCTGGATGGGAGGAGCGGAGTGCGATGGGGCTGGCCTTGGGGGAGTTGCCATTTCTGTCCCCATCCGTCGTGGCTGTCGCCATTTTTGCTTCCCTCACCCCTTTGTCCGCTGTGGTCTTTCAATAAGAGATAAGGAATTTTTTTTTATTTTTTATTTTAATGGTTTAAAGGCACTTAATCTCTTCAGCGCTTTAAGTGCCTGAAGTCCCGGCTGCTCAAGTGCCTGCATCTGCCAAAGGACTACAAGGCTTCCCCCGGTGGATTGCAACCTCCCCTCTGTGTGGGGAGAGCCCATTTCTAACGGAGGAGAGGCAGGAAGGGAAGCCTCCTCTCGAAGAGGCATTCCCTGCCCGCTTGGGCACTGATCTCGCCCAGGCAGGGAAGGGAAGCCTCCTCACGAGGAGGCATCTGATCTCGCCCAGGCAGGGAAGGGCTCTGATCAATGGGGGGGGGGGAGATAGAGCCTTTCTCCCTCTCTTTCTCAAACGGAATCTGCCTTCTCCTCCAACCCTGGAAAGAGAATCTTTGGGAAGAGTTCTCCCTCCCTGCTTTTCCAGCAGCCTCCTTCATTGATCTCTGGGCTCTCTGAAGGGATTCTCCCTGGCTGTCTTGGGAGACATGAAGAGGGGATGCTGTCCTGCAAAAGCCATCCCCATAGTTTCTCTGGAAACAGCTTGGGCTCCCCAAATTTGCTTTGCCAGAAGCCTCTCCCATTGATCTCTGGGCTCTCTGAAGGGATTCTCCCTGGCTGTCTTGGGAGACATCAAGAGAGGATGCTGTCCTGCAAAACCCATCCCCATAGTTTCTCTGGAAACAGCTTGGGCTCTCCAAATTTGCTTTGCCAGAAGCCTCTCCCATTGATCTCTGGGCTCTCTGAAG
>NC_056522.1:132168995-132217390 GCF_019175285.1 Sceloporus undulatus
AACCCATCCCCATAGTTTCTCTGGAAACAGCTTGGGCTCTCCAAATTCGCTTTGCCACAAGCCTCTCCCATTGATCTCTGGGCTCTCTGAAGGGATTCTCCCTGGCTGTCTTGGGAGACATCAAGAGAGGATGCTGTCCTGCAAAACCCATACCCATAGTTTCTCTGGAAACAGCTTGGGCTCCCCAAATTTGCTTTGCCAGAAGCCTCTCCCATTGATCTCTGGGCTCTCTGAAGGGATTCTCCCTGGCTGTCTTGGGAGACATCAAGAGAGGATGCTGTCCTGCAAAACCCATCCCCATAGCTTCTCTGGAAACAGCTTGGGCTCCCCAAATTTGCTTTGCCAGAAGCCTCCCCCCAGCCTGGGGTCTTTCTTCCAAGGCAGCAAAAGTGCTTTGGGCAGTTTTCTCTCCCTCAACCATCCTTCCCCACGAATAATTGCAGGACTCATAGGTACTTTAAGCGCCTCCTCATTGGTTCTTTTATAACCACGAAATTTAAAAGTGACGTTATGATGACGTTGCTTTGATTGACAGCCCCAAAATGGTGAGTGGGAACGAATTAAGGCTAAAACCGATTTATATGTACAGCGCTGTGTAAATTTACAGCGCTTCATAAATAAGGGTTAATAATAATAATAATAATATATACACCATTTTATTTGAATAGGAACGAAAGCAGATTACTTAAAGCGAATCAATTGGTAAATGAGAACGAAGAAAAAAAAGCGATTCGGAACGCGGGATAAGACCAGGGTTATTTTGAAACAATTTAACTGATACCGGAGCCCTGGTGGCGCAGTGGTTAAATGCCTGTACTGCAGCCATTCACTCAAAACCACAAGGTTGCGAGTTCAAGACCAGCAAAGGGCCCAAGCTAGACTCAGGCTTGCATCCTTCCGAGGTCGCTAAAATGAGTACCCAGACTGTTGGGGGCAAATTAGCTTACTTGCTAATTAGCTTACTTGCTGTTCACCGCTATGATCTTTGGAATAGCGGTATATAAATAAAACAAATTATTATTATTATTATATTTTAAAGCGTTGTAAATCGCAAGTGGGAACAGGCTCTTTGTGTCTATTCCTGCTACCTCTTCACTTATCTTCTTCCTTTGATTCACTCCATGCAACTTCTCAGAAAGTCTGGGAATGCTTTTTTTTGTCTCCTTTTCTGGAGGAAGCAGAGGAACAGAGTGATAAAAGAGAGAAACAACAGCAGGACTAGGGAAATCTGGAGAGTTCAGCTTTGTCTCCCCAAGAACATGGGACTTGACAAGTGCCCAGTGATGTCAACATCTGATGCTATTCTGTTGGCAAAACAGAAAACTTAGAAAATTTACTTGGGTCCCATGGCAGGAGGAAGGCAGCATGTAAAATTAAATAGATTAAAATAAAGTTATATCTTGTGTTTCTCCAAAATGTAACCCAAGGCAGTTACATGACCTATGGAGGTGGAGTCCAAAAAGTGACTTTGGCCCGGTACAGACTGGCATGTTGCGGCAATATTAGTGCTCGATAGGACTGGGCGCACGCCCATCCACACAGCAGACACCACAGCTGTGGCGCCTCATACAGATGCCTGTCAGCAGAAGCAGCATCATAGGGCTGCGTTGCAGCCCTTATGATGGCGCAAAACAGGATCTGCCTAGAGTGGCCCATTTTTGAGTGCACATCTGCGCAGCCACATGTGGATGCTGTTGTACAGCTGCGTAGTAAAGAGAGGCGGCGTTTCACCGCCTGTGTATATTGGGCCTTTTCCAAACTCTGTACACTTTTCGATGACACAGATCCATGACCTGTTAACACAAGGTAAGCCTGTTAAATATGATACCAATTAAGTATGATGCATGGAACCTCACATGGTAGTTGCCTTAATCCAATGTTGTGCTGGTATTGCAGCACCAGCACAGAACTCCCTTCCTCTCTCTTCTCCTTGATCTATCTCTCAGCTCTACTTGAAACCAACTCTGGAGAGGTCCAGAGCTTCAAAGCTATTTGGGAAAGTGCATGGGGATGATGCATAAGGAGGAGAAACCACTTTGTCTATTACTGGTGGTTGAAGTAATTCCATCTATAGAGGCTCCCTACTGGATTTAACCCCCTCCCTTCCCAACACAGTAGCATTTATATTTAAATCTTCATACAATACATATTTGCCTTATGGAATGCACTACAAAAAGCTGTGGTGCTGGCCACTAGCTCACCTGTTCTTTGAAGTAAATTAGATAAATCAATGAAGAAGATGGGTACTTGGCAAAGTAATTGAGAAAATAACTAAATGCAGAGTCATTTGGTTTGCCCTTTCGACAATGGTTGATCATAGTTGTTTCTAAAATGGTCTGAAAGCCATGTGCCTGTAAGTTAATGGCTCCCATGGTGTTTAGTACAGTGGTACCCCGGGATACGAATTGATCGCGTTACGAAATTTCCGGGGTACGAAAAAGTTAGCTTGGAAAAAACTGTTCCGGGTAACGAAAGATTTTTCGGGTTACGAAATTTTTTTTGGTGTGTTTCGGCGCTTTTTGGCACGAAATTTAAAAGCCGCGGCTTTCCAGCGCTAGCGGTTTCGGGTTGCGAAATCTTTCGGGTTACGAACGGCGCCGCAGAACAAATTAAATTCGTAACCCGGGGTACCACTGTATTAGTATTCTGCAGTTGTGTTTACAGTTCGCATGCTTAGCTTGCAAGCTCCCTAAATCAATTGTTATACATACCCATATGATACCATTTACATTTTGACCTGCTATTCCTCTAATGAGCTCAAGGCAACAAAAACTGGCTGTTCTCTTCTTCATTATGTCCTCACAATAATCCTGTAAAATAAGTTTTCTTCTTTAAAAACAATAATCTGGGCTGGATGAGGGAAAACAGACTCAGTTTGAATCCAGAGAAAACGGAAGTGCTCGTGATAGGTTCCCCGGGCCCGGGGATGGAAATTTGTCCACCTGTCCTGAATGGGGTCATGCTCCCCCTGAAGGACTCAGTTCGCAGTCTGGGGGTGCTTCTGGATTCGTCACTCCACCTTACATCTCAGGTGGATGCGACAGTCAGGAGCACCTGTTATCAGCTTCGGCTGATACACCAACTGCGACCCTACCTGGGCTGGGGGGACCTTGAAATGGTGGTACATGCTCTGGTAACCTCTCGGTTGGAATTCTGTAATGCGCTCTACATGGGGCAACCCTTGTACCATACCCAGAAGCTTCAATTAGTACAGAATATGGCAGCAAGGCTGGTCACTGGATGCTCCAGGACCAGCCATATAACACCTATCCTGAAAGATCTACATTGGCTGCCTATTCGCTTCTGGGCACAATACAAGGTGTTGGTTATTACCTATAAAGCCCTAAATGGCTTGGGTCCAGGGTACTTGGAGGACCGCCTCTCCCCATATAATCTGCCTCGCACTCTCAGATCAGCCGGGAAGCACTTGTTAAGGGTTCCTAAGTCAAAATACACCTTGACTGCACAAAGGGCGTTTTCTATCTTTGGAACTTTGGAACTCCCTTCCCGACGAGCTCCGCTCTGTCACCTCTCTAGATCTCTTTAGGAAGGAACTAAAGACCTTTCTCTTCCAACAAGCTTCCCCCCATGTGTCCTGACTTCATGTAGTTCTCCCCTGTTATACAATGGTTTCAGTCAGTTAGCTTTTTTTTTTATGCTGTTCGTATTTTTATAGTGTTTTAACGTAATGAGCTGTTTTTATGATGTTTATACTGTATGTTTTGTATTCTGTTTTGTATTCTTTTTGCTTTGCTGTAACCTGCTTTGATCTACCCTGGAAAAGCAGGCTATAAATAAATAAATAATTATTATTATATAATCTAAGCTTCACTTTTAAATGAGGCTGTTGCAATCCAGCTGTAACAAATCACACAATTGATCTCAGTATGAGATTTCAGAAAAAAGCTACACTACCCATTCTATGGAACTGCAGGCCATGGGAGGCCAGGTTAACTTCTTTCTTGTTCATCAACAGGCAAAGGCAGTTTTATTCAGACAAGGTTCTTTTTTAGCTTTTGAACCATTTGCTGGAGTAAGTTTATTTCTTTTTTATTGGTGTGTTTTAAAGGATGATTTGCTTTTTCATGGCTGATTTGTTTTTATATTTTAATTATAACTTTGTATTTTACATTGCATTTTAGTGCTGCTTGAGTTCTGTCTGCAAACGAAAGCTAGGATATAATATTAATTTAATAAGAATAAGGATAATGGTGGGGAGGAGGAATCCTTAATTTTTTCTGAGCTACTTGCATATTTGTAAACTTATTACATATGATTTCAAGCAAAGTGTCCCCACACAGAAGACAATTGGTTCCCATTTGTAAGCTAGCCAAGTAAAAGCAGCTACACTTCTGAACATGAAATGTACTGTGAAATTTGACTCAGTGATAGATGGGTGACTACAGTTCATATACCCTCATATCTTCCCTGTCCTTCTGTAAGATGGGGAAGCGGGGGAGGAATTAAAATGTCAAAGTAAGGAATCCATTGTTCAAATTTGTTGTGACTAAGGCTGCAGTCCTAAGCACACTTGAGTAAGTAAAACTCATTGGGGATTTCTTCAGTAAAGGCACTAGCTGGCAATTCCTTACAGTGATTTGCTCAGTAAAGCAATAATATTCCCCTCTGGATGTCCACAAAGCAGAAAAGGTTAGAAGAACTACATGAAAAGCTCTACTTCCTTCAATTTAAGACAGAAGTGGGGAAAACACAGTCCTTTTTTATGGCATCGCAAGGCTGTTTTGGAGGACTTTGACCAGGGCACCATACCTATCTCCCAGGTTTTTCCGCCGCTGATTTTTGTTTTCTTTTACTCAAAACACTGACACATGCACACAACATGGATCTGGGGAGATCTTCACTACATTTTGGACCTCCATTGTTTTATTAGGCATTTATATAACAAGGAAGTAAACTAAAAGTTGAGTTCTGTTTCTCTCACTTGTGAAACAGAGATCTCTTTTGGGCCTCTCCCTAGTTGGTGCCGAGGCTGTTTTGATTTTGTTTTTTAAATGAAAGAAAACATTTTTTTAGAAGATTTCAAAGACGTAGGTGCAGTGAGGTGGTGAATCTCTCCAGGCTCCTTCAGTTGCCACCCTCCAACCCCTAGCACAGGGCTGGGCAACTCAGCAATTCTACCATGACCCCAGCCCACCAAGGTCCACACACACACAGCAAGCTCAAATACCTGTGTTTTAGTCCATAGCCCCTCTCAACATGACAAGTGGAAGTAACATTCCTATCACCATTTTGAGAGTCACTACAGAGGGAAATGGAGAAGTTGGGGTAGTAGGGAGGTGTTTGCATGTTTTTGTGCATTTGAGGGATTTTCTGCACCATTTTCAGGCAAAAGATCCTCAAAAATTGGATTTAAAACAACAACAACAGGGGAGGTTGGGGAGCCTTGAAGAGACTGGTGGGAGTCTTCAGGGCACACAGGTGAGGTCCATATATACAGCCTGTGGGTAACATGCTGCCCACCCGTGTCCTAGCAGTTGTCCACCCCAGTGTAAGGGTGTGGGGCATTCACTACAATATATTCCACATGTGAAAGAACTAATGATTCTGCTACAGTTTTAAAAAAATAACTAAAATAAATCTGGTTGCAGAGGAAAAGATAAATTTAAGTAGACACAGCCAGGATGTGTCTGTGTTAATCAAAACTGAACAGATAGAGAATGCCTGTGTGGACCAGCTGCCAGATTTGTACCTAAGTGAGATTAAGACCTCAGTCATACATTTACTAATCTGGTGGTAAGCCCCATTCAACTCAGTTGCACTTAGATCTGAGCAGACATGTTTAGGATTATGTTATCAAACACTTTTTCATTTGTATTTATAGGATTTCAGATACCTGGTTCCACACTTAAGTAGATTATATCATAGACCTGACACAGCACTTTTAGAGTAGATGGATAAGATGTTATATGTTTCTGGAACCACAGTCAGAATTCTTGAGCATTTTTAAAATGATTTCTTTTGTTTGGTCTTACTGGGCTCTCAGGATCTTCTTGTCATCCTGTGCAACCAAGAGACAGAGTTCTTATAGACTCATAATCTACAAGAATAAGGCAACATCATTCTGTTTTTCTCACTAGATTGCTTTTGTGGGGAATTGATGTGATATTGGTTTTATCTCTCTACAGAGTAAATAATGGCAGATGAAACTGAATGACATAACCAGCGACATGTCTTTCCACAGAAAGCCTAGTAAAGTAGTAAATAAAGTAAACCAAGACTCCTTTTAGTAAAATATATAAATTAGTTCACTCAGAAATTCATTCATATGTTCAAAGACATAGTGTTAACTTAAGAGAAAAAGAAAAGGAATATGTTGTTTCGGTTCTATAGGCCCAGTACATACCTCTTGGTAAATCCGGAGCGGCGGCGGCTTTTTTCCTCTGCAGGGAAGCCATAGCCCCCAAACCGCGTGACTTCCCTGTGGAGGAAAAAGTACCCGCACAAAGCAGGTTCTTTTTTCTATGCACCAGTTACATCGTGAATGTGCCAATGTGATGTAACTGGTGAGGTATGACATTTGGACACTATGCATCCATTATGTCATAATGGCGGTGCCTGTGTACACAAAGCACCGCCATTATTATGCTGCCAGTACATGCTAGGGTTAGGGACCGTGCGGTTGCTGCGCAGTCTCATAACCCTAGCACAGCGCAAACATGGTGCTTTAGCGCTGTGTGTACCGTGCCATAGTTCAGTTACCAAAAGGGAAGAGCTGCCAGTCCTTGCTGATGCTCAGATCGTCTACCAATTGAGACTGCTAAGACAACAGAAAAAAAGGGCCACAAATAAAGAAGCAGGAAGAGGAGGGTACATGCCAATGGGAAACTACCTCACAGAAGAACATAACATCTTCTCTAGACGAGCATGCAAAAGTTGCCTACTCCAGTATGTTTGCTGTGAGATAGGATGATGGACAGTTTTAGTCTCAGGAGAGGCCTTTTTCTATCCAGGAATAACCCAAAACATCTAGTTTACTTCCTAGTTGTAGAATGACCTCTCCTGGACTAAAACTGTCCCTGGGGCCCAATGTGTGATCAAATGGGGTAGTGTTTGTATCCTATTTTATTAAAAAGAAGTGAACAAAAGGAATGCAGTGGGAGCTTTCTCCCTGGGGTTTGGGATGTGGCACTGAATCCCTTTCTGTTGCTTTTTCTGCTGTAAAGGAGCATGCAAATGTGCAGTAGAGGATGAAGTCTGTCATCTCTTCCCTGCACAACTTTGGTAGTGTCTCACCAGGTATGGTTTGTTTCCTTGGATTCAACTGACCTACAAAAGGAATACGTTGCTCTACTCCTGTCAGGGCCCCACGGAAGAACTTGGTATATGGTGAGCATAATGAGCAATAATTATGGGAAGGGGCCATAGGTCAGTGGCTGAATACATGTTTTACATGCAGAAGATCACAAATTCAGTCTTTGGATAGGGTCAGAAATGGTTCCTTCCAGAAACCCTGGAGAGCTGTTTATGGACAGTATTAACAATGCTGGACTCAATGGATGAATAGTATAACTTAGCCTGAAACAGCTCTGCTCAACACCATAACAACTAGGTATCAGTTCATGAAGGAAGCAATGAGTTATCTGAGCAATTGTGTTCTTCCTGCAGTTAAGTCTTTGTTAAGTGCTCAGTTTTTGAAGCCTGTTGGCAGCTAGTAACTAACTATGTGAAAAATTGTACTTTTTAGCATAGAAAACAACTTTCTGCACAGAAAGATGCATTTTCTGTACAGAAAATGATGTAGTTGGAACTTACTGTGCAAATTTGTATGTGGTGTGTGTGTGTGTGTGTGTATGCACACAACAGCATTTTTCTGCGCAGAAAATAAAATACTATTTTCTGCGCAAAACAATATGTGAATTTTGCACATAATAAACTACAGCATTTTCTGTAGAATATCCTGTTATTCTGCATTTTATGTAGAATAAGTCCAAACAGAAAATTCTCATTAGTCTAGGATTCTTCAAATCAGTGCTTCCTTACACTTAAAAAACATGCTTTCCAACCACTATTGAACATTTTCGTATATTGTTTTCATTCCTAATAATTGGTAAGTTTTGAGAAAGTTGGTTTGTATATGTGTGTATAACATGTGTCAGCTGGTAAATTCCATGCTGGTAGAGGGCAGCGAATCCACTATGGGTTTTCAGTTCAAATTTTGCTAACTAAAGTGCAGCCTATTTGAGGGATAGGGGTCAGTACCTTACATAGCTCCCTTTCACTTCAGACTAAAACCCAGCACAGATCTGCTCTCCCACTAATATGGAAGCCATCATTTTCCTCTGCTTTTTTGTGCCTTTTATTTTTTGTCCATTCAAATATTCTTTAGCTTTTAGGCATGTCCAGCCTCTGTCTACCATACTCAACAGCAGTACAGTAATGATCTACCTTACAAGATTGTTTTACATGGGGTATGGAAGTAATATAGTCAAATGCCATTGAAGTGTTCAGGGTGAATTGTAAAATACTCATGATAAAAGCAGTGATCTTCTGTGTTGGAAATGTCAGAGAGATTATTGGTCTCCATTAAATGCCTTCCAAGACTTCAGGGATTTGGTATACACTATACTTTTGTCATGAACAGAGGCTATTATAGGCAACCGGGTTTATCCATGCATATCTGAGCTCTTTTCCATGGAGCTCACAGGACTATATACTGTCCCTCACCCCCTCGAAAAGCTTTATTTTCCTTGTTCACAGCTCCCAGCTGAGAGTACTGCATAAAAGGTTAAAGGAGGCACTGAGAGCTCAGATAAGTAGAACAATACACTCAGAGATTTGGTGAGGACAATTTGGAGAATGATTGGATACTACAGAGAGCAGGGACGGTGCACCCTTTGAAGCAGTGCAAATGAAGAACTTGTGATAGGTGAAGCTTGCAATGGCATATTATTATATGACTTAAAACCTGCTGAAATTCCTTCTTCTGCATAACTATAAAAATAGAGATGCATTTGCATGCCCTACACACACACACAACCAATTTGGTCCAGCTATGAGGGGAGTTGAGGATGAATTTTAGTTGTAATAAATTCAGTGGGAAATTGCTTCAGTGGTGTGTATTCTGTAAGCACAATCATGTGTCGCTTACGTATAGCATGTTAAATTTATTTATGAAATTAGAAAAACATCTTTTGAGAATGCAGCAGCCTTTGAACATTCATGGATTCATCGAATCACCTGCCTAATTGATGAAGTCTGCCAAGGTGGTCACGCTAAAATAGAGATGCTCAAAAACCCAGCAATAATTGTGTGCAGAGACAGATTTATTGCAAGAATATCAAAATCTTATGTTTTGTGCCATAACTCTTGCTTGGAATAATGCCACAGAAGACAATAGCATGTGAATCATAAAGACCTAATAGAATACAGAGTAATTATTCAAAAGAGCTAAGTAATACTTCACCATGTAGTTCAATCTAAAGCAGGAAAGAAATAGGCCCTCTTTATTTGTATTTTGTCGAATTAGCCCTGGGCTCTAAAACTGTCATGTTTACACATTCTTCCAATATATCTGCTTCTGCATTTAGATATTGACTATGTAATACACCTTATCCCTGAAGCATTCAGATCCTGTACTCGATAAAAGAATTCTGCCTAATTTTTAAACAACTACAAAAATAACCCTAGAAGCTAAATGGCAAGGGATTGGTGAAATGGAATAGCCAAACATCTGGGTCACTCATGGAATAACAACCATGTTTAGCCACATATGTAATAATAAAGGAGAATGGGTGAAATAATGTTGGTTACATGTGTCGTTGCAGGAGGTATTCAGTTTCTTCTTGTGCAGTGTCTGTTCCCACACTCCCCAGTAATGGTTTCCAAATGCCCAGAGCAAACTGCTTTGGGTATTTAAATAATGATGGTGATAGTGATATTAATAGGCCAGAATCCTGTATGGTCTTCATATATGCCTAAGCATGGCTGTTATGGTGTTATGCACTGAATTCTGGTGTGACTCCCTCCCCAATCCTGCCTTACCTGATTGCAGTTGATGGAAGTTTATTCCCTTGTCATTTGAGAAAAAGCAAGTTGGCATTTTCACCATTCCTATGAGCAATTCCTATTTCAACAAGTAGAAATAAGATCTCTGTTGTAATTTCCTTTTGTGCTGAAAATTGCTCATGCAAGGAAATTGAGTGGGAATAGCATCTAGCTCCTTCCTGAATGACCCTTATCAACCACAGTGGCCTCTGACCAGTAAATGGGGACTGGGTGTGTGTGTAGCGACTGTGAATGTGTAACAGTCACAATCACATAATGCCTGGTTATGCATTCTTAACTGATATAGGATTCCAACTATCTTTGTCATCATCAACAACAACAAGTTAGAGACAGAGGAAACATCTAAGCAGTACTCAGCTACAGTTCTGGAGCCAGGTGAACTGGTGTCAATATCAAGTGGATATTAAGCTCACTCCATCCTCCCTTGTCCCCCTCCGTCAGTAAATTGTTCCAGGAACATGAAGTTACCTTCTGGGGATGGATGGGAAATACAGAACCATGGAGATGTCAGGGATGATGGGAGTTGTAGCTCTTCACCTCTGGCTCGAACTCACCACCTGGTTGTGCACCGCGCTGACCAGTTTTGGCCAGTGGTTATAGCTTAGCAGAGTTACAGAGAATAGGCTGAAGACCCCGACAAACTCTCCAAGCCTTCTCACTCTTGCTTCCACAGAAGTCTTCACCCTTCTTCAGGATCCAGCTGGTTCTTGTAGCTTCACCCAAGACACCAGACAACTCAGTAGTCTTATATAGAAGATCTACTTTATTCTACTATATACAGCTCCAAAACTATCCAACACAACAATACTCAACTCCTCACTCTACTCACTCTACAATCCACTCTACTACCCACTACTACAACCCACAAAATACATTGGGATGCATAGTCATTATTATAGTCAATGCATGGTACCACCCACTGTTGTCTGTTTCCACCCAGTAGGCGTGTACACGATTCTCATTGGTTCTCTTGGTTCATCCTACAATTAATGGTTTCATCATCTCAGCCTTGACCACTTAACAATTGTCAGGTGTGTCCAATTATCCACTTTGCATTTCTGTCCTTGGCATTCAGGACTTGTTAATTGTATTACCATTTACACCTGTGTGGTTCCCAATTGGCTTCTGCTGAGTCACCCTGACTCTCACATACATGTTTTATTTCATATACTGTATATCCCATGTTGCTTTTTTCCTTGACAGGAGACAGAGTTACATTGCACTGTGTGTTTGTGTGGATATATCTGCCATCACTCTGGCACTCTTGATGAAACTCTTGGCTTGGATACTAGGGGTATCTGGGGATGGGGAGACATACAGTATTTTGTTTGGAGTGATTAATTTAAGTGAATTAAAACCTGTAGCTGAAATATGATCTTCAGTCAGTCGGTGGCAGACCTCCCATAATCATCAAGGAAAAACCTGTTGTCAAGCTTGTGATCTCCATTTCCCTGGAAAGGCTTTAAGAAATTCTACACCTTCCTAAACTCCTGAAATAAACACACGTAGGCTGCATCCACATTACAGAAATAATCCAACTTGACACCAATTTATGTGCTATGGCTCAATGCTATGAAATTCTGGAAATTGTTATTTATTGTGGCACTGGAGCTCTCTGACAGAGAAGTCTACATGTCTCACAAAAGTACAATTCCCAGAATTCTAGAGCATGGAACTATGACATTTAAAGCAGTGTCAATCTGGATTATTTCTGCAATGTGAATACTGCCATAGAAAGAGAGAAAAGGAGGTTGTAGGTGTTGCATCTATATTTGAGAGGATGGACCTGGCAAAATCACCTCTGAGTATCCCTTAATTAAGAAAACCCTCTGAAATTCATAGGATCACCATAAGCTGACAATGGCTTGAAGACAAATGTGTGCACGCACACACACTATCTAATAAGTCGGGGGAGAAGGTACAGGTAAAAAAAAAAAAGAGAGATTAAGAAAATAGAGCACCAAGGTGGGGGGGGGGGGGGGGGGGGAATCGAAGATGTTTCTAACATTTTTGAAGCTAGATGTTTCTGGTAGTTTATAAAATAATAAAAACTCATGAATTAGAATTTTGTTTTGAATCATAGTAGGCTATTTTTTCATGAATGAATCATGAATAACTCTAGCTAATTTAATGAATAAGCCTAACAGCACTTACCTGTGTAATGAACAAACTTGTTAAACTGTGTGTGTACACACGCTTGTGCATGCACTCATCTCTGAAGGCTGAAGCCAAGCCTTGTGACCTTCAAAAAACACTTGGATATCACTCTTGTATACTAAAAAGAACTGTTAAATTTAAACCAAGAGCAGTGGTTATTTTATATATGTCTGTGTGTATGCATGCATGTGAATATAAATGTGTGTATAAACATACCTATACCACACATAGTGCATTCCTCAAGGACTATCAGAATGAAATTGTTGAGGTATTGCAATGCTGCCCTCTTTTTTTGAAACAAGAAAAGTTAACTTCTTTTAAGTATGAATATCTTTCATCCTTGAACATCCCTTTTAAAAAGATCTACACAGTTCCTATTCTGTGTAGGTTTTCCATTGAAACCAAGATGTATTTCTCTCCTTGTGTAACTACATAAAGTGGCCATATTGGTCCATAGAAAAAAAGTATTCTGTGTAAGAAGGATAAGATAAAGAGTAAGCATAAAAAGATGGTCTGGGTATTGGGGAGTAAGACCTGGCTGGCTTGATTTGATTGGACAGAAAAGTTGTATGCTACTTTTCTCAAACTACATGGCAACTTTGTCTTTAGCTGGATGGAGACATCAGATATTTTGTTGCTTATCACAGAAGAAAGTGCTCCTCAACTAAAGAATTTCGAGATGTTTGTCTTCAGGATGGATTCTCAGATATTCAAGTGCTTGTTTTGGAAACACTGACTCCATACCTTTCCTGTTTTCTGATGTTTAGGAGTTTGCTTGTCTGTCTGCTTTTACTGATTATTGGGAAATAATGATTATTGGGAAAATAGGTAATTGATGGATAAGCTTGGCACATGCAAGTTGTTTCCTTGGACATAACTGGATGATAGGCCAGAAAAAGGAAAGCTCTCTCCACCTTGACTCTGTCTTTTTTCCTCTTCCTTTTCCACTTTCTTCTACAAAATCCTTAATTAAATGCTGGTTTCTACCTCCTCACCCCTCAGTGAGGAGATCTTGGTCAATGTTGCACTATGTCAAGGTGGACAACTTGACTTGTCTTACATTGCCATGTAGTTTTTGAGGTAACTGAGTACACCAAAGTACCATCCTTCCTTTATAATTTAAGGAAAATGTTCTTGATTCAGACTAGGTCCTCAAGTATCACAGTAACCATAGTAGCACTGAGGGAATCATAGCTCTGGATTTACCATTTTGGGAGAAGAGCCCCTCCAAGCACTAATTCTCTGCAGGATCTTACAGGCCAAAGGTTTTAAAAACAGACAATAAACCAGGGTGACTCTAAGTGAGAATGAGGTAGTTTTTGCTGTGGTTGGGCAGTAAAGACAATTATTAATTTATTTTTTAAAAAAAAACAGGAAAAGATAGCAGCAGAATCCATCAGAACAGTCTACAGTCAATGCAAGCTGTTTCTCAAAGTAAAAGAAGGGAGAAACGGCATGGGACCTAAACATCTACTCTTGATCATTCTAAGAAGGGTGCGGCTAAACCTAAGGGACTACAGACTAAAACACAGACATGAATTTTCTCACTCTCCAACATGCAGAAGAGAACTGGAGACTGAAGTAGCAGATGGCAAAGAGACTCCCTGTGTGTGTCTCTGTAGTTAACCTCTTCCTAACTTGGAGGCTGTTGCTTAAAAGTGAACACCTCTGGGTGGGGCAAAACATGACCTCAGTGTTGTTGTACGCAAGATTCAGTAAACAAAAAATATGCTAGCAGAGGGGAGAAGTGAATATGCCCTTCAGGCACTGATAATTATTCTAAAGTGGTCTGGCCAGTTGAGACAATGGACTGTGTACACAAGAAAAAGCCAATAAAAATAGACATTTACTCTCTTTCAAATCCAGAGAGGTTGCTTAACCTCTCCAGAATCTGAACAATACTTCACATTGGAGGTGTAGTAGTCTGAGCCAGTTTGGCAGGTCTCCATGCAGTGGAGGTAGACAAGACATTTAAGCCCTGATAACTCTCATTAATGGAGCCATTTCCTTGTCAGCAGGTGGGGGAATTGGAGGGAATATCCAATTTGCACTTCAGAATAAGGCTTGGCTTTTTAACCAGTATGGACAGGGTCCAAGCCAGTACCTTACCTGTTTAGTAGGAATTCTTAACAATTTGTACAGACTCTGGCAACAGACGTATTTCCTGCTTTTTGCATCAAAGTCTAATATCCATACTTATTGATCATAATGTGTAACATTGACTCTTACTGGTTTCAACTAAAATAGACCTACTGAGCAGTGAGTCAATTTGCAAGTACATCCCATGTCTTTAGTCTAATTGGGAATAACAATAGGATTCAGGAAATACATAACTTCCTGGTAAAATGTAACTCCTCTGTCACACTAGATGAAACTTAAACAATCTAAGACTCATTGGAGTTGTCATAAAGATGCATTAAACAATGTTTTTTGTGGGTTTTTCAGGCTATGTGGCCATGTTCTAGAAGAGTTTATTCCTGATGTTTCGCTGGCATCTGTTGCTGACATCTTCAGAGAAATCCTAATATTTCTTCCAATTTGACCTCCAAGAGGAGGGAAACTCACAACTGGGTATAGAGAAAGCCCTTGTTCATGTTCTCCCACAGTATATTTCCCCTACTGGTGGGACACAGACAAGATTCCCTCCGATTGGTCTTCTATTTCTGAATAGGCAGAAATATGAAGGTGGAGTCCTTCACAATCTTCATATTCCAACTAGTAGAAAAAAACAGTTCTGCTTGTTGTTTCTGACTCCTCTGTAGCATTAAATGTTCAGGAACACTACAAGCAACCATAGATTCTATTTCCTCTCCTAAATTCTCGTAAGAGGCACAGTTTCACACGTTCGTGTTTTTCAAAGATCGCAGACTATAAACACAAAATAATTATTCAATGTGTGATTGATTAATATGCACCCTTTGTTGTTGTTTTTTTCTATAGATTTTAGCTACATCCAGTACCAAGGAGATTCTTACATGGAATTTCAGGGATTTGACTTACATCCACAAAACAACATCAGTTTAGAATTCCAGACTACTGGCTTGCAAGGAGTCCTCCTACATGTTGAGCAGAAGCCACCAACAACGGGACCTTTCTTTATTCAGCTTTCTGTCATGCATGGTGTCTTACAGGTAACAACACTTCTGATTATTCTCTTATAACTGAGTCATGGATTTTTCTTTTTCTCTCTCCCGTCACCCCTGCTTTCAGGTACTAGTGCATTCTATCAAGGGCTTCCAATCTTGTTTTGTTTAAACAAAGCCACAGCTTTAAATTGCCCTTTTAAAAATTCTTCTACAAGTGGTAATCATGACACTTAGGAACAATATTTAGGGATGATAGAATAGGGAAGCTATGTGAAGATGATAACAGCGGTCTCTCTTGGATAATATACAAAAAAACGAACTCAGAAGAAAAATGTGAGCCTGCTTCACGGATGGTGGTTCATGAGCTCACAGCTGAAAACAAAATACTAATGCACTGAACCATGGAGCAAAAAATATTAGGTGAATCACAAAGATATTACAGTTCCCAATTATTATTGGAGCTTTGATAAAGGGACATCCATATGGACCTAGTGACTTTTTGTTGCTTTCTACATTGACAGTAATTTTGATTATGTGAAATAAAAGAAAAATGTTTTCATTATTCTTCCCTTGCTCTTCATACTTTTTAGCTTGCTGTAGAATTTGAAAACTTATGTGGAAATAGATGTATGCTCTTTACCTACACACAGAAACAAATAACAGAATGTTGTCATTTACTTTGGGGCACAAAATGTGTTTTGCCTAAGCTGGCAACAATCCTCAGAAATCCATAGGATAACACAGGAAACTGCTTTATACAAGGTTAGACTATTGATCTATCTGACCCAGCAAATTTTAATACATTGAGGTAATACATTATGGTCAGAATCCTGTTTGGCAGTTACAAATGCATAACCTATAGTTTCAAATTAATGACTCTTTTGGATTCATTGTCCCTATGGAGCTGCTAGTTTAGGGGTTAAATAGGAAAGTCCGCTAGGCAGCAGCCAGCTGATGGTCCCATCCCCACCCTGTGTGAGTTAACTCTATCTTAAGGAGAATTGTGACATGGACCCTGAATTTTCCTGTCACACCAGAGATTGTTCATGGGAGGGAGTGGGAATGTCATTTAGCTGCTTGCCAGTTAAGAGGAAAACATGCCCCATTAATCACCAGGGCTGCTTGCTGTGAGTGGGGATTGGGATGGGACTCAATGTGTAGTACGGTAACTACAGTTGGCTCTCCGTATCATGGATTCTAATATCCAAGGCAAGAAAATACGTTAAAAAAACAAGAAATAACTGAATAAAAATCCCCAAAAGCAAACATTGATTTTGCCATTTTATATGACACCATTCTACTATGCCATTGAATATAATTGGACTTGAGCATCCACAGATTTTGGCATCCACATCATTTCCTGGATCCAAACCCTCCACAACATGATTCTAACCAATAACTATTTCTACACCAATTTTATGTTTATGATCTTCCTAGGAACTTTGACAACTATTTCTTTAAGGGAACTGATGAGAGACCTCTTAAGTGGCAGGATCACACAGTTAATGTTTATAAGAATCCAGTGGGCTGATTCTTATATCACAAGCAGATTCAGCAACAAGACAGCTACTTGATGAAACAAAGTACAGTGGTACCTCGGGATACGAAATACCCAGGTTACGAAATTTTCAGGATACGAAAAAATCCCATTGGAAATAATTGTTCCGGGTTACGAATGTTTTTTCGGGTTACGAAGAAAATTTTTGGTGCTTTTCAGCGCTTTTTCGCACGAAACGCGGCTTTTCCCCATTAGCGCCTATGGCAATTCGGCTTACGAAGGCTTTTCGGGTTACGAAAGCGGCCGCGGAACGAATTAATTTCATAACCCGAGGCACCACTGTAATAAATTTATTTATAAGCCAGGCTGAATACAGAATCTCTTTTAGTGGATAGTATTCACAATAGATACGGTGTATAAATACTTTATTATCTACACAGTTTAACAGTTTCTTTAGTTTGTTTTTATAATTGTTTCTCTATAGCTTTATATATGCTTCCTTACAGACTAAGTTCTCAGAGAACCTTCATTAAACAATTGTATCTTATAACCCTTCTGGTTACCTGTGACACCATTAGTCACCAAACAGTATGTCTCCCGCAGGACATTACAACAATTTAATTACAGACACACTTTGTCTCTTTCTTGGGTATCTAAAACTACCCCTCAAAACAGCCTAACCTAGCCTCAATGGCTCTTTACCCCTCAGGGCACACTAAACATCAACCCCTTTCAAACCTGCTCCTCCTCCTTATATACTCACTCCTGGGAATAGCCAACACTTTTCCATGGCTTTGCTCCCCCTGGCTAGTGCCAAGGTTCTAATCTACTTATTGTCTCCACACCCCCATTTATATCACCAGTATGATGCAAGTCTATGACTACAACTTCCAGCCAATTATATCAACACTTGCTTTATATTTGGCAACTTATCTTTTTCAGTCAATGGGGAAACATCAAGCTTCAAATATTTGTGAAGTGAGGTTTGGAGTCAGACCCAAAGCAAGGGGAGGGGCATCTTCTGCAAGAGTCCGAGTGAAATCTGAATAATCCAAGCCAAATCTGCACCTCCAAATGGACAGGAACATAAGGCACTCTTTTTCACAGCACAGTATGCAAATAAGCTAGAAACCACACAAATATGTCAAGCCTGATTTATCAAGGAAGCTGACTTTCAGAACCATTGATGCCAACAGTAATAACTATTAGATGGATCCTCTGAAAATTAAGCCGAATTACTCATGCCTAATCATATTTGAAGCTAAGGAAACCTATTCATGGAATTAGTGAAGAATTACTTTGAAAATGTGTTAGACATAAATCTGGCAACAAGATTTATATTTATGATCCCAGATTCTAGTGCAGCATGATGAAGAGTACCTTTTGTTTGTCTGTGAAACTTCAGTGTGTTTATGAGTGTTGATTGCTGCATGTACAGACTGCTTATACTCTCATAGATGAACATGAGCTAGCCCTGCATGAACATGGGGTCTGGGCAATCTCCAAGGTCATTTCACTGACAGAACCACTTCCACCAGTGGAATTGGGGGGCTCAGTTCCCCCATTCCTCCTTCACATGCCGTCAGAATTGCTCCAAAATGTTGAGAAACACTCTAGAGCAGATGTTTGGTGGCACAGAAGCTACAGGGAGGAAAAGAAGGTGAAACCCCCATTGCATTGAGCAAAGACTATTAGTTCTGATGTCAGTGAAGAGGTAAATATTCTATGGATTTGAGCCCATGCTTTAGAGAGTGGTTCCCAAAATTTTGTTCTCCAGATGCTTTGAACTTCAGTTCCCAGAAGCCCCACTCTGTTTGGTCAACAATCAGGAATTCTGGGAGCTGAAGTC
Source organism: Sceloporus undulatus (assembly GCF_019175285.1). Taxonomy (NCBI): domain Eukaryota; kingdom Metazoa; phylum Chordata; class Lepidosauria; order Squamata; family Phrynosomatidae; genus Sceloporus; species Sceloporus undulatus. Next base: position 132,187,612 of record NC_056522.1, read on the forward strand.
CAAAATATCTAGAAGACCAATGTTTGGGAAACACTGCTTTAGGGGATATTTCCAGTGCTGAACACTACCCCCTGCAATAGGTTCAGCATGTTGGATGGCTTCTTTAAATTTGAGACTGAAGCTGACAGCAGATGCACTGTCCCACTGTCATCAGAGCTACCAGCCTCTATTAATTGCACTAATAGACTTTTGGAGTTTTTTGGATTTTGGAATATTTGCATACACATGAGATATCTGGGAGATCGAAACCCAAGTCTAAACATTGAATTCATTTATATTTCCTGTTTAACTTATACAAATAGCCTGAGGGTAATTTTATACACAATATTTTTAATAATTTTGTGCCTGAAACAAAGTTTGTGTGCATTGAAAGCAAAGGTGCCTCTATCTTAGCCATCCACCTGGATAATTTTGGAACATTTCTGAATTAGGAATTATGGATAAGGGAGACTCAATCTGTACTTTCTTAACTTCTTACTGTTCTGCCATTACAGTAAATGATTTTTTTGTTCTTCCTTTATTCAGTACCAATTTGCATGTGATAAGGGGGAAGAAATTAGAAATATCAGTACCAATGTTAAAGTGGATGATGGACAGAAATACAGCGTGTACATTAAGTAAGTAATTTGTGTGTTTTCATTCATGGTATCCAAATCTTCCTACTGGTGTAAAGGACCAGTTGATCAGCTCAGCTTGAATGCCTTTTCTCCAACCCCCAGTTCACACCTAAAGTTGCAGCCCTAGCATGAATGAAGTCAATATTAATTTGGCACTGAGTTTGGTGAAAAGATAGCTTGGTGTGATACTAATTGTCATATAGATAATGTTATTAATTAAGATTTGTAATCTGTTCCTAACTCAGAGGGCTTGCAGCAAATCGCAGATCTGTGAAAAAACAGGGTGTTTGTAGACCAGGGTGGGCAGTCTTGTGGGCTTGAGTGATTGCATTTTCCCTCCCCATGGTTGGTGTCTCCTCTGTCTGTAGGCCCCAATTTTTGGTCTGAAGTTTAAAGGTTCTGTCCAAAGTGCTGAGCCTATTTGAGGAACTGGATCTTTTAATCTAAAATCATGAGCACTTTACCGCCTCACTGAAATGGACACTACCAGCCAGTATTGCTTCCTTCCAGAAGCCCCTTGGAAGCCAGACATTTCCGCTGCCCCTCAGAAGTTCTTGCCAGAAATTCCAACCTCATTCTTTAAAGAAACAGGGTGCTCATGGGAAACTATTTGGTGGGCTTTCAGGATCCGTGTTCTGCTGGGAAACAAGGTGACCACTTTCCTTGAGTGAAGTCTCTTAGTGGATAGATGTCACTATGGAAAGAGGGACAAAATTAGGGCTTTGCCCCCAAATAAGACTCCTTACGAGTTTTCTTTCAGCCCCCAAATTTCACATATTCCAGTAATTTAAAGCTTTGTTTGAGCATTTAGAAATACAGCTTAGGCATCCAAAGAAAGAGGACAGGCAAAATTACCAAGGGAATGTAAATACAGTGCTCCCTCGGGTTACGAAATTAATTCGTTCCGCCGCCGCTTTCATAACCCGAAAAGCATTCGCAAGCCGAAATGCCATAGGCGCTAATGGGGAAAAGCCGCGATTTCGTGCGAAAAAGCGCCGAAAAGCACCAAAAAATTTTTCGTAACCCGAAATAACCTTCGTAACCCGGAACAGTTTTTTTCAATGGGTTTTTTTCGTAACCCGGAAATTTCGTAACCCGCGCATTTCGTATCCCGAGGTACCACTGTACAGCAAAGTGATGAACTCTAAGTGTGGAAAATTTTCCCTGTCTTACTCTTAGTAATGCTAGACATTGGGGACAGTCATTCATTTTTGGAAGGCAGAATTCTTATTGGGAGGCAGTGCCCTCATTTTGTTCCCAACCCCCAAATAGTTACACCAGTGCCAGCAGAACTGCAGGGATTTCTGTATTGGCAACAAATTGAGAGCAGTAATGAGGGCAATAATGAGACCCCATAGCAAATTGTGGAAGATCACATGCAGTTAAGAGCCAAGCATTGTGCACTGCTATTGTAGAAATATTATAACCTTTAGCAAAAAAAAAAATCAAATACAAAGAACAGGGCAGGTGAGTTCCAGGAACCTTATATCCCTGCCTAAGGTTATAGTTTAAATCACAGCTTGAAACCAGGTCTTCTTAACCCTGACATTACCCATGGTTTGTACAGATGCAACTACAAAGCAAAACCACCATTAAAGCTTAAACTCAGAATTTACATTTTGGAAACTAGAGTCAGGACTTTTTCCTAACTAAGAAGGGAAGAAAAATAGGTTTAGACTCTGCTGCAAAATTGATAATATCTTGGATTTTTTAAAACTATATATTTTTTTCATATGGTGGTCTCTGTTCATACTTATGATTTTGTATTGCAGTTTTTTAAGTAAGCCAATTGATTTTGTTTAAAAAAGAGAAGAAGCTCAGTTTACAAGAAAACTGGGAGGGGGGGTTGCTCCAGGGAGGAGGAAAACACACGCTACTAAAGCTGTGAATGTTTTGAGGAGCTCTTATTATGCTTGTACCTTCAGGATTCTACAAAATAAAAGAAAATAATAATTAAGGCCATAGTATCATCTTGGATATTTATTAGTGTGCTGCAGTATGGTGGCATAAATTCCACTGAAGCAGAACACTTAAAAAATTCAATAAGTAAGTTAATTGAGCAATAAGATATGACAGGAACATTTTATTAATTTTAAGTGCCTTAAGACTGAGACCTTAGGCCAAGTGCTTTTCTCCACCACTGCTTGTCATTAGTAGGCCCTAACGCACACCATGAAGTATCTTATTGGAATTATAAAATGTTAATTTTGAAAGAAAATGTGCAAGGAAGATAGAGCTAACAGCCTTCAAATGTAGACATGAGCTTGGAATTAGATGAAACCCAGCCCAACTAGTTTTTAAAAGGTGATACAAGAGGGCTGTGGTCAAAAGAGCAAATGATTTGTGCTTTCCTGTAGAAATACACATCAATGTATTTCTACAATGTACAGGTTCATGGTATTTCCCTTTTGTCTTTTGTGAGCCAAAACTGAGGACTAGAAGCTTTGCTGAAGATTTTAAAAAATCATGGCAACAAACCTGTGAAATTTTGATTTCTTTAAATCATTATTATCAAGAACAAATCATAAGGCAATTATATATTTGGTTTCTGGCTTCTAAAACCACAGTTCACACAAACCATTGAGTTCAGATGTCATAAAGACCTTTAACCATTTCAGATGATACCATGTTAGATCGTGTGATAGCATATTTAAAAATAACTCACATAGCAAGAAACCATTGTTTCTTATTATGATTGAACTGGTCTGCTGTGTTCATATTACATAGCCGGTTTTGTGGTGTGTATTTAATGCTCAGCTAGAGCTTGGAAAAGTTACTTTCTTGGACTGTTTCCATCAGCCTGTTGATGTACTACATGAACAGTTTCACTGTTTCCAGAATCACCCAGTGGTAGAAAGGGTGGGCAGACAAGCCATACTCACCTGCAAGTGTGGCTTACATGTATGTCTGTCTCTTTTTGGGTGGAGCACAGCGTGCTGTTTTGTAACCCTTTTGTGCAACATCCAAAACTCACCCCATCCTGCACCTATCAAGCCTTGGAAGAGACTGCAGAAGAAGAGTAGGGAGACAATTCAACTAATATAGTTCAAAGGGGAAATCATGGAAAGATGCACTCCATCTGAGAGTTGACCTACAGTTCCTTCCCATTTGGAGCCAAGATTCATTCACCAATGTCTGAATTATCTTCCTGCTGTCTCTGTGCCACTGGTAAGCAGAAGCGGAATCCCGTCCCAGGGCTTGATAGTTGCAGGCAGAATGGTGTGGGAAATGTGCAAAAGGCTGGAGGATTACCTCTTGCCCCCAAACAAAAAGAAGACATCTATGGGCATGGACATGGAACTGTGCAAGCAGAGAGTTACACTCCACCAGCTTGATGTTGGAACCTGATCAACATCTTCTGGTTGCAAGCCGCCTGCTTATCTAACGTCCTCTTTCTTGACCACTTTGTCTACAGCTTTTTCCTACCTACAACTGCTGGCTAATCCAGCATAATTATACCAGCATTCTGGTTTATATCTGCTAGAATTTAGCAACCAGCACATTACAATTTAAGACGAAGGCTAAAAAGGGGTAACTTTTCCCAACTCTGGAAACAGCAAGCATTCTTTCTCAAATAAAATCATGTTTCCATATGTTATGTTATTTATTATTATTATTAGTTGTTGTTGTGTGTTTTGAAGTAATTTGATTTATGGCAACCCTAAAGCCAAACTATGATGGAATTTTTTTGATGAGATTATTCCCTCTCAGGCTGACAGTGGAGTTTATCAAACAAGGGAATTTGGAAGTATAATCCAATGGCAATCTGAACGCAATCATGGGGTTTAACGTTATTGCGTGATAGACTACCACATGCAATTTCGGGCAATGAGAAGTCGGTCTGAACGCAATCATGGGGTTTCACGTTATTCCACGATATACTACCACACACAATTTTGGGCAATTGCAAGTTATTTTGGGGCAGTGGGAAGTAAGTTTGAACGCAGTTTGAATTCACGTAAATTCACCCCACTGTCTTTTCATTTGAAATTAACAGAAATTCCTCCCATGTGATAAACTCCAGTGTGGTTTGCCCAAGGCCACTCAGTGGGTTTCCATGGCCTGGTCCAACACTCAAATGTTGTCAACCATTCTATCTATGGAGTAATACTGGAATCCATTGAAGATCTAGATTGCAATCCATGAGGGCCATACTAAAAAAAATCAGTCTAAGAGGTGCTACTAGATTCTTTCCTCCCCACCTCGTTTCTTCCCCTCCCTTTTAAATTATTTAAGTAATTATTTAATGGAAGATAAGTCAGTGGTGTAGTTTGAAGACTGATGTAGTTTGAAAGTCCGTTTGCCTAAGGCCAGATAATGAGTTTGTGACATTAGTGAGATCTGAACTGGTAGATTAGTGTTTTGACCACTGTGCTGTATCTGCTCTTATGCTATCCATGTAATGCAATAAATAGATACATAATTAGACAGGTAAATGTAATTAATTTGGAGACCTTCTGCAATTAAGCAATGGTTAATATATTCTCAGTGTGCATCAAGATCAAATGGGAGTAATCAGGGATGGTGGTTAACTCATCTTAAAAAATACTGCTCAGAGCAGCTTGTTCTTTCAGATTATAGCACACGATGAAAACTTCTGATATAAGGTATTGCTATTACAGCCCACAGAAAAATTATGGCACATTAGTCAATTTGATGTGGCATTATCACGTGCAAGAATTAAGATGCAGTATTATCTGGGCATTATATATGGCACTTCCAAGAAGAAATTGCTATGAAAAGACCTTCAAGAACCGTGATTAACTAAGTCACTTTATTCCCTATATATCTATTTCTATATTTTCAATTGGCTTCATTAACCTGCTGAGTATATTTAGTGAATATTATTTTTATCTCAGGTTTTTTTACAGATGAATGTAGTGGCAGATGGACTAATAACCTCACTTCCTGGGGGTAATATCGCATATTAGGAAATGTCATAAATACTTGATCCTCCGAATATAGTTTTTATTTTGAGAGGGGAGAGTATGTGTACATAATAAAGGAATAGGTTTTTACAGCTTCAACCCCTCGAGCAAAGCAAACTTTTTTGATTATACTAATTTCCTGAAACGATCAGGAAATAGCTTTTTACAAGGTTGACAACACAATGGTAATAATGAATTCAGGGATACTCAAGACAAATAAGTATACAAATCAATTTGGGATTCAATTTAAATCCCCTTGTCATGTCATGGGGATTATCAAATGAATGCTTTCTGAGGCATGATGATGACTCACAAAACTTGATGCTCCTGGGCATATTAACCACAGCTACTAAAATGATACATGCATCATGTTGCAACAACAACAACAAGAAAAAATCTTGAACCTTGTATAGTAATGAGGATGGAATTTTGGCAGCTGTAGCTTCCCAAACCACACTAGGATAACCAGGCAAGAAAAGTGACCCAGATCCTCAGGTTGACATATGCCCTCTTCAAACTTGCTTTCTGCCCCATGAGAGCTGTTTTCCTGTCATATCTTCCCATGCCAATCATTAGCACTCAGAAAGGGCTATTATGTGATTCCTTTCTAGATGATTGTTGAAAAGCTAGGAGCAGCTGACAACTATCAAAATATGGCAGTAGGAAAGAACCACAGCAACTGGGGAAGACCTTATTATTAAAGATTGCGTCACTCATTGCCTCTCTTTCTTTAGATTTTTTGTGAGTACTTATAAGTAGTTTAAGTAGTATAAGTAGAGGATTTACTTATGGCCTGCTCTTCAGTGACAATCATTCTCTTACAAAAGAATAAAAATAAAATGTGAACTTGGCCTGACTGTGGGAGGCCAAATGGGAGAGGGCTTGTCCAGTGGGTTCCATAGCTTAAGAGGAGCCTCCAAGGAAGTTCTCCCTCATGTCCCCACCAACTGTGCCCTTGATAGTGGCGGGACCAAGAGCAGAGCCTGCCCCAAGGATTTCTTCACAGGCTTGTAGGGTGAACACACACCTTCAGATAGACTGGTCACAAGTCATGTATCATGATCCGCATTCAGACTGATGACCAGCAATTCTGTGATGATGGGAATTTCTTGCTACCTTTAACTGGTTCTGGTGAAAAGTCTGACCATTTGGGACCAACTGAAGTTTGCAACCACTTTTCAAAGGAATGTGTTAGAGTAAACCAGATGGGATGTAACTAAGGCATGTATCACCATGGAAAAAATCAGGTATCTTGGGGAATGAACACTGCTGGCTCACTAGTTTTAACGTGTGCAAACACACTGCTGGACAACATAACGTATACTTAGAATAGAATAGTAGAGTTGGAATGACCACTAGGGCCATTCAGTCCAACCCCCTGCCATGCAGGAAATCCAAATCAAAGCATCCTTGACAGATGGCCATCCAGCCTCTGTTTAAAGACCTCCAAGGAAGGAGACTCTATCACCCTCCGAGGGAGTGCATTCCACTGTCTTTAAACATCCAAAGCAACAACAAAAGTCTAGGCTAACACAGAACAATCTGTTCATATTGTTTGTGCCAGAGCTGGCATCCAGTAGCACATGCTTTATGAATTTTGCATTGCTCATTCACATATGCACGGAGTCATGCATTTCACACTTGGTTGCACAGTCTCACAATTCACTCATGAGGTGGTATTGCATAATCATCACATGACTCTAAATAAGTGTAAAGTCATACTCCATCTTCTTGATGTAGGATCTCAACCGAGGTTACATTACCTGAATCCTATCGGCAATCCCCAACTAGAGTACACATTGAATTGATTTTTCAATAACATGTTAAAACTTAAATAAATCCCATTCAATTGTTGAATCTACCCCAGTTGCTGAATTTAGATAATTTAGAATTTAGATAATTGTTTCCCTGTTTGCCCCCATTTCATGAACAAGACCAGTGTAGGAGGACCATCCACTATCTAGTGTGAGGTGACAGGGCCCATAAAACACTGTATGTTGTCTTCTTTTCACCATATTTACTGTGAATATTAAAGAAGAATGCCCCTCCTGTGGAACACTGAGGCCTGATTCCTGTTGGTTAGTACTAAGTATAGTAGACTCATTAATGAATGGCGAGTCAATACAGTACATAGATAAATCTCATTGATTCAGTCGTTCTGTTCTAGTTGGGATTAACCTGAATCAGTCCCATACAGGCAGTCCACATATTATGCAAGGGATCCATTCCAGCACCCTTTACATAATACAATTTGCACATAAAACCCAGAACCCTGTTTCTCTTATTTGAAATGAATGATGGAGTGTTCTCTCTAGGCCTTTTCTAGGTCCTCTAGTATGATTCTCTCATGTTCTTCCACCAGAAGTTGACCATAGAGTTGTGCTGAAGGACCTACAATGCCTAGATTCTGATTCTGTAGGTCCTCCAGTATGACATTATGGTTGACGTCTGTCCAAAGCATACTATAGAATCACACAGGAAAAAATGTCTAGAGAGAACACATTTTTTTCTGACATGTGAAAGTGAAGCAATGTTATACTAACTTGCGTATTGTTCAGAAATACCAAGCAGAAACTTGGCCCCTTCCAACCCACTAGAACTTATCAGAATAATGATAATTATTATTTTAAAAATAATTACATTTGGTATCCTATAACAATGTAGTTTTTCCTGTGTGGAGTATATTGTGGTCATATGAACTCACCAACTGAATTGTGAAGCAACTATAAAAAGCAAATGTTCTTCCTGAAAGTTTCCTTGAGGCAGATGCAAACTTGCATTAAATAGTGGTGTAGTGACATTTAATGAAATACCAATGGAAACTCACTGACCTGGATCAAAATTAAGTGAGTTACTCTTATGACCCATTGAAATCCATATGAAAAGTCAGTCATTATTTGGGCCCTACGTAAAAGCTTGGATCCAGCCCATTGTAGCTTGTACTTTCAACATTTTTTAAACATTATCACTTGGTTAAAATTAAGCATCCCTTGAATAAAATTTGGAAGTGTCACCAGTGGCTCAGATCCAGTAGATTTATTTGCTGTCCCACTATTTCATTTTAAGACTTGCCCTTGCCATTCTCTTGAGGCTGAGAGAATGTGACTTGCTCAGGGTCACCCAGAGGGCTTTCATGCTCAAGTGGAGATTTGAACCCTGGTCTGCTGAGTAGTCCAGTGCTCAAATTGCTACCCCATACTGGTTTTCTACTGGACCCAATTCATGTTATCGATTTTTCAAGACTCTTTCCACTACTGATAATTATAGCAATTGCTGACCATAGATATTTCTATTCCTTGTTTTGAAAATCAAAATGATAACCTGCTCTGGGTTGAAGTACATCAGATTCATATGGATAGATAGATTCACAGAGGGAAAAACACAGAGCAGAAGCACAGAGGCATCACTTTACTGTTGAATGGAGTTGCTTGGAACAACTCTGGAACAATATAGTTTCATCCTCAGTCTGTCCCAAGTTCAAAGATGATATTGGCTGAGTGACTGCTCGGCCAGTAGTGCAGGCAAAACCATTGCAGCATAAAAACAGATAAACAGTTCTGGTTAGCTGACACCAAAGTGCAAGTCCTTGAAGGAAAAGCGAAGAGTTGGAGATGAGATTACTACTACCAGCTTATTTCAACAAGAGAAGATGTAAGCATTTTCTCTAATTGTTCATTTAGCCCACATTGGACTCTTAACTTCTTTTTATACAATTGTTCTGTTATGGCTAGCTCTATAGTGTTCAAGCTTCCAGCAAAATAAGTGAAGAGTTATCAGAAATTAATGCAAGTTCAAACTGCTTTCAGCATGAAAGATTGTTTGACAGAAGATACTTTTATCATGTTTCCTAGAGCTGCCTGGCCAGGAGTGAGATCTACATTTCAAACAGACAGACACACAGACACACAAATCTTTTAATCATCTTTAGTAAGGAATAAAGGGCAAAGTAGCTGAAATATTTTCAATTCCCAAGATATATGGTTTTTGTTCCTTTGTTTTCTTGCTTTCTTGAGTTACAGCATGGTAAAGGAAAAAGAGATGGATAGGGAGTCCCGCTGACCACTGAATATCAGTACATTCCAGATCTTCTAATTATAATGTCTACAATATATGTATTTGCCTGAAGCTTTTCCTTGGGACATAACTTTCTGAGGTTATTTGTGAAGTCAGAAGACAGACAGATGGAGTGACAGACTCCTGGTATTTCAATCTACCCTATGACAAGTCTTTTTTTTTTTTCCAAAGAGAGTTTTAGGTAATACAGAATAAGATATAATTTTGGCTTCAGTCCAGAGATCTTTAACCACAGGAGCAAATTACAACCCACAGCTGTTTCTGAGGATCTTCTCAACTGACCAACTGAGGGCTGGCTTTGGCACTAAACACCTCAGGAAGCAAATTAGATTTGTAAGGAAAAGAACAGCAAAGTGTTAGTTATTTGTACAGTAACTATTGTACTTTTACTGCTGGGGCAGAGAGAGGCCTGGAAACTATGCCATATGCAGAGCAGCTTAGGGAGCTGAATGTGTTTAGCCTGCAGAAGAGACAGTTAAAGGGTGGTGTGATAGCCCTGTTTAAATGTTTGAAGGGACATTATATTGAGGATGGAACAAGCTTGTTTTCTGCTGCTGTAGAGACTAGGAAATGGAGCAATGGATTCAAGCAACAGAAAAAGAGATTCCACCTAAATAACGTCTTTTTGACAGCGGAACGCACTCCCTTGGAGTGTGGTGGAGTCTCCTCCTTTGGAGGTTTTTAAACAGAGGCTGGATGGCCATCAGCCTGGAGTGCTTTGATTGTGTCTTCCTGCATGGCAGAAGGGGGCTAGAATGGGATGCCTTGTGATCTCTTCCAACTCTATGATTATGTGAGGTATTTGTGAGATTTCCTGCCTTTTAACTAGCCTAGGGTGTTTACTATTTGGGTCCAACCCCACTAACAAGTTGATTAGACATATCAGCTCTAATAATTTACATGGGATGAACATACATGACTGGGGAAATGGGGGAGAGCAAGAGTGTAAGATGTTACATAGAAGCTGTAAGCTACACTTTAACATGCCAGACAAATCAATCACAATGTATATGGGCTAAAGTTGGCAGTCCTGGTCACTTCCAACTTCAGTTTTATTTCTTTTAGTGTTCTCTGACTTTTCCTCCATGAAAGGTGGCAATCTAGTCTTGCACTAAAGATCACACTGTTATTTATAACCCTGTTCAACATTAAAGCATCCCTGCAGTCTCTCTCTGTGCATGTGTATTGTCCTGCTTACCTCTACAGCAAGGGAATATGCCAAGGAGTAGTCCAGAGTCCAGTCCAAGGGTCACACAATACCAGTCAGCCAGTCACAGCAAAGGGCAGAGGCAGGAGCATAGTCATAAGGCAAGCCCAGGGGTCAGATAGCTTGAATCCAAGAGCAAGGAATACAGGAACAAGGAAACTAGTTGTTGGCTGAAAAGAACCTCTGCAGCTGCAGCTCTTTTAAAAGGCTCTGCTTCTCTCAGCTGAAACATATTAGCTCTCCTTTTGGCTTCCAACTTTATGGACTCCTTCACCTGTCTTCTGTCCACAGGTCGTAGCACCTGCAACCCAGAGTCCATAAAGTCTGTTTCTCCCTCTGCAGCTTTCTGAGTCTGCTCTAGGACTGCTGATACAGGCAGACCCAGATCAGCCTCTTCCATGTCTTCAGAGTCTGAGTCCTCTGACTGTGCCCCTAACTGCTTTATCACATTAGGGGGCAAACAGGATTTAAATGAGAGTTAAATGAGAAAAACCAGGAAATGCCTGATGTTTATCACACAACATTTCCTGGTTTTCTCTAGTTTAACTCTTGTTTAAATCCCATTTGCCCCCTAGTGTGATAAAGCACTAAGTCAGGCCCAGGGCAGTCCATGACAGGTATGTGGGTGTGTTGGGGTCATTCTCTCCACTGTTGAGACAGCGAGGAGGGAGTGTAATCCACAAGCACTGGTTCCTCATTAACTATGGCCTCATACAGACAAATCAAAATAAATCTGCTTCAGGTCACTTGGAAGGTATGCTGTTTAAATGATGCATGTGTCCTAAGAGCCTGGAAGTCACACCAAAGCCATGCTCCAGTCCTGAGGACTGCAGCGTGGCTTTGGCGCAGCTTCTGGATTCTTAGGACACATGCATCATTTAAACAGCATATCTCCAAAGTGACCCGAAGCAGCTTTATTTTGGCCTATCTATATGGGCCCTATATTTCAATAAAGTTCTAGAAATGCCAATTCTCAATATTTGCTATCCTTTTGAATATAGAAAAAGAACACAACCCAGACCCTTTGGTGATTGGGATTGTAGACTCTAGCTGACATGATAGTAAGCCCAATAAGATCTACAGTAGGCTATTCACTGGGCTTTGGTCTCAGCCTCTTCACCCCATGAATTCCAAAATCCATGGGTGCACATGTCCTATTATATAGAGTAGTGTAAATAAAATGGTGTCCCTTATATAAAATGTCAAAATCAAGGATTAGTTTGGGATTTTAAAAAATATAGTCGACCCTCTGTTTTCACGGGGGATCTGTTCCAGACTCTCCCCCACTACAAAAATGGAGACTTGCACATATTCAAGCCCCATAGGCTTGAATGAGGTGCACCTCCCTCAAGCATGTGGGGTGCGCACCACAGAGGCGAGGCCCATTGACAATAATGGAGGTTGAGTAATCAAAAATGCAAATCCCAAATCTGTGAGAAAGGAGGGGCCACTGTATTCTCAAACTATGGATGGTTGAGTCCATGGATGCAGAATCTGTTGATACGGGGGCGGGGGCGGGGGGGGCTACTGTAGTTGTTTGGACGAGATTAAAAACATTCATGTCCTCTCTAGATTTTGCCCTATTACCTTATTCTTTTAATCTTATGCACCTGCAGTGTAGATTAACTTCACATTGTTACTATGCTGAAACCCAAATTAAGACTAATAAACTTTAAATGCAATGCATCTCAGTGTAACGTGGCTTCCAGCTTCCATCAGTCCCTCCTTTGCTTTTTTTGTACTGTATTGTTTCAAAATGGTTCCCATAAATTGTTATAAGCATTCATTAAAAGAAAGCCAACTGTGTGGGGTATGTCTGTATGTTTTATTTCCCACAAGTAATTATTGGGAAAGTTCATTTGAACAAGCAATTGGTATTTCTATAAAGTTAATTTAACAAGATGGATGTAATTATATTTAATTGATCATAATGAAGTTAATAACAACCTAATAATACCAATTAGTTGATACTAACCATTGTTTTACAGCCATTCAGAGATAACAGCTTAATGAGGCTATTATGCCATATTTTGACACAAATCACGTAAAAGATCTTTGCAAATCAGTGGCATCAAAAGAGGAGTTTAGCAATGAAAATTCAACTTTTTCATAACAAGTCTTCAGTACATCTTAGTCTTTTCTAGGTTCAAGATTTATTACTTAGAATAATTCACTTCTGAACCATTTCTATCACAGATTCAAATTTAACTTTGCATTGTCAGCACATGTTTCTGTGGTAATATTAAATCTTTTTTGTAAGGTTTGATTATATATTTGAAAAATAGGAGGCACATTGTTAAGCAGCGGAATGCCTGAATTTTATATGCAAGAACCCAGGTCAAATCCAAAACAATGTTCACCTACAAAAGGTCTTAGAACTAACACTGAAAAATGATCTCCATTTTGGATCCTGGAGAGCCATTCATAAAGTCAAACTCGAAATCAAATGGAGGGTGATTTCCCTGCAATAAACCCCCTCACAGTTCCTCAGATGTAGATGCCTCAGCAATCAGATTTGCAGATTAAGACTGTGTATAACTGTCAATAATCAATGAGAAAATAAAGCATGCTAAATGAAAGATATGCATTTGAGGACAATCACATGCTATGATTGATAAATGGTCTAAATCTACTTGTCCCGACTAGAGCAGAGTCATTCAATCAACTGAATTTACCTCTTTGTTGACTCACCAGTCAACAATTGATAGCGGGGCTTAATGTAGTTGGGACTCACCAATAGGATCTGAGCTAGACAGCTTTCACCATTTGAGTCCCCACCTCAGTTGCAATGACCTGAGTGAGGCACGTCTTGTGGAAGAAATTATTGAAGCTACCCTTTCGATTGCACACTTCTACAAATTCTGGAATGGATTTCTCAGATCAAATAACATACCAAATGGATATAAAAAGAGGTGGCTCTTCTTTCTTGCCAATAGGTATATTTAGTGTTGTGTATTCTGCACTTTGTCCATTTTGAAGTGTATTTTGGTGAGAAAATATGTTCAAAAACACAAACTTACACATGTAGTTAATTACAAATATCCGGATGATTTAGAATTAGAACAATTTCTTTGGATTTAGGTGGAACAGGGGTGTAGAATTAAATGTCACCAGTGAACTGCTAACATCAAACAACAGAACTCAGGACAACCTCTCTCAGCACTGCCATGTACATGTTAAACAGCACTACAGATCAAAGAAAACCCTGACACTGAATATGAGTCTTGGGGAATGTTTTTTCCCTCCTTCCCTCATTTTACCACTGCCTCTTTTAGGCACAAATGAACTGTTCCCTGATGAACATATTCACAGAGACCTAACCTATCCAACCACCTCTCTTTCCTGTCTGCCTTTGTGAGCCAAAAATGTACAGTGGTACCTCGGGATACGAAATACCCAGGTTACGAAATTTTCGGGATACGAAAAAATCCCATAGGAAATAATTGTTCCGGGTTACGAATGTTTACTCGGGTTACGAAAAAAAATTTTGGTGCTTTTTTTGGCTTTTTCGCACGAAACGCGGCTTTTCCCCATTAGCGCCTATGGCAATTCGGCTTACGAAGGCTTTTCGGGTTACGAAAGCGGCCGCGGAACGAATTAAATTCGTAACCCGAGGCACCACTGTAGTAGCATACCCTCCAATTGTCCCAATGTGACAAGGACAGCCCCAGTTAATTCCTGTCATTCTGCTTTTTCGGCTGCTTTTAAAATGTCCCAGTTTCTCACACCTCCTCCCTCTTACCTCTTTGTCCCCAGCTTACTGCAAAGTGAGTTCAAAGTGCAAACGTAGTTCATGCTAAATTAAGTCTGCAGAGTAAAGGATAGAAGGCCTCGGAATCTTGCCATTCCAGTTGACTCAGACAAAAGCAAACTGCTGCAACTTCTCCTAGCTTGTGTGCCCTTCCTCATTTATAGGTTTTACCCTCTTGACTGCACTCCAACATTGCTTGGCCATATGTCCTGGTTTTCCTCTGTAAAGTGTTGGAAGGTATGTAGGAGGTTTCAATTCCTCAAGGATTCTTTCCATATCATTAGGCTGTACAAATTGAAAAGCATGTATTATAGCTGAACAAGCAGTGGCCAAAGTTGCATCTTCCACATATGTATCAACTGTGACATATTTGGGTTGCAAAAATGTAAATAAAATATTCTCAAATGTTGGTCAAATCAATCACAATAAGCTATCAAGTTGTCCTCATTTCATTTTCTTATGGTCTAGAATGTAGTAAACCTCTGGTTAACAAAAAGATCTGTAATGAATGATGCTATACATATATAATGGTTGTGAATAACAATTTATTTACCATAGTCATCAACATGTGGTAGGTAGATTCAAATTTGTTCTAAGTTATGTTCAATCAGATTCACTTATTGAATGAACAAGACAAGAAAGAAATAGTTGAACTGGTTTCTAAAGCACTGATTTCTTTTTAATGGGGTACAAGTGGATTTTAAAAACTGAATTTCAAATGGATAAGTAACTCTATTCTGAGAGTGAGTAACATTTGGCATTCCTAGTAGTAAACAAAATTTCAATACATTGTATTTTGCCATCTAGTCCAGAGTTTGTTTTCGTCATAAATGACGTAACACAAAGACAGATGTTATCCAACACTTGAAATCGGTTGTGTTGGTGCAGCATTAGGACAGCAAGAAAGACGATCACATTTATGTCATTCAATAGAAGGACATTCCATGGAAGTCTCTTACAAAATTCATATTGTTAAGTTATCTTATATCCCTATAATATGTCAATTGTTTGTCTGACCTTTCCATCCATCCAACTCTTAATGGCTTTGGGTACTGCTTTCAGTTCTACATAGACAAAGATCATCATCTAGGCTGCAGCTAGTAAGTCAGTATTTAATCATTGTATTTATGGAAGTATAAAAGCTAAAACTACACAATTACTTTTGGATTGAGCTGGGACACAATTATTAGCAGCTTGCTACCAGAACACTTGACGATTGTGCATACGTTTGAACATTTACAACTGTGCAAAGAAGAAAAGCAGGAAAGACAAGGGGAAAGTATTTTTGCTTTCAACTGACCTTTTAGAAACCCTGTGTGGTAGAAAACACATTTTGAAACCGTAATGGAATATTTATAAAATGCGTATGTGATCAGGCAATTGTTTCAGCAGCAAATATTAAACAATAATATCTTAAGGTGATTATTTTAATTTAGCCAGTCCCTGGAAGATTCAATCAAACATAATCAAAAAGTGGCCAGCTACACTTGTTACAAGCACAAGGTGAAAGCTGACCACCAGCATGCTGAATTTGTTAACAATTTATCCCATCAACATAAACCTCCAGGAAGCAATTCCAGAATATTACTAGCTTATAGGGAAATACATATATCACAAGTGTTAGGGTGAAATCTCATACTGATGACTACATCTTTTATCAGCTAGATAAAAGATCAGCCTGCAGACAACGTTTGGACGTACAGTAAATCCCAATGTGTACAACCCACTCAACACCACCTAGCTTCTAATCCATAAGATAGGGAAGATTACTTTTAAAAAAAATTGCACCAGAAAAGAGGAAACAGATATTTTTACATGGATTGAACAACTCTGTTGAATCTAGTGTCTACTTTTAGGAAGGAGGAAAAGAACCTGAATGTTCTTGCCCAGTTGATGGACAGCCAATGAAGGAGACAGTTTGGTGCTCACCTGTCCAGTCAATCTATCCCATGTGGATTTTGTGCCTGCGATCCTGATGATTAATGCCATCAACACAGAGGTTGTCTGGATATGCTGCCTCATCAGAGGCAACATTGACTATTCTCCTTGTCATGATCTACCCCACCAATTTTTACCCCTCCTTGGTCTACCATAGGAAGGGGCCAACCATGCATGATTATCTTTCCTTCCTCAGTAAGACCTTTATATCAGTCTTGGGGCCCACAGTTACATTTTTTAAATGTGTAACTTGCTGTTGGTAAATGAATGTGATCATCTTTCTTGCTGTCCTAATACTGCCCCATCACAACCGATTTCCAGTGGTGGATGACGTCTCTCTTTGCATGGCAACAGCTGACAATGGCCAGTGTGGGAGGAAACCTAATATAGGCCTGGTTCCAACCTTGATGTCACATCCTGTGACTTTTAGGCCCAGGATCTTGATTCAAATATAACCAATAGTGATAGAAAGGTTCACATCATGCCCCAAAAGATTACGAAGTCTGGTATTTTTTCACCCATATTACACCCTGAAAGACACACTTGTTTCCACAATGTTTAGTTGTATAAGGGACAGCTCAGGAAAAAGGACAGAGGGAGAAGACCTTCAGATGAAGGAAGGTGGTGGAATCTGATGAATTTTGTTTCAGTATCTTTAAATTTTGTTGTATTCAGAAGGCATTTGGAAAGTAAATTAGCTAATATACATTTCCCCCCTTGAAATAATTGGGAGGTTTAAAACTTTGTAGAATTTTAGAAAAAAAAATCCTACTTGAATTGGTATTATGTTATCTAAAGTTGACTGAATTCACCCATTATTTGTTTGCAACACCTTCAGTTACAATATGACAGGACCTTGGTTCCACTAAAGAATTTATTTCATTTTAATGTTGCTTACTACTTTTAGTTAGGTATCCTGATGTTAGCAGAGCATAAAGGGGTTTGAATCTTTTTTAATCATTTAACTGATCAAGTTTTAGTGGTTTGACCTTGCTCTTAAGCAGCCTTCTGCTTTCTTGCTGTGCAGAGAGAAAAGGATGAATCTGATGAAACACCAAACAGAGAGGCTGTTGCCTGATTTTCATAGGTCCTCACTGTGCTTCCTTTGATTAAGGGAGAACATTTCCTGTGAGCTGGCTCAAGGAACATGAATTAGAGTGGCATTATTAAGGGAAAGAAGAAAATAACATCATTTGTCTGATGCCAAATGTTTCCTGTGAACAATGTTTGCATGTTTGCCTCTTAGCAGTAGCTGAAGCATCAAATGCTGCTTTCTTCAGAGGCGTGCTTTGCAACAAATATTAACTTTTATGTTATGCAAAATGATGTACAGAATTTATTAACAAAATCCAACTTTTTGCTGTTGCAGTTGCTGTTGTTATAGGACAAGAAGAAGAAAGTGCAGCCTTTAGGCTGCATATGATCCCTCAAGTCATTATTGTGCCCAACAAGGGTCTCCAGAAGGCATCACACACACACACACACACACACACATGCACGCACGCACGCACACACACACACACATTAGGAGAGGTGATAATTTTGATCCCAGAATGGACTGCAGTATCTTTCCAAGCCTCTGAGTGTGTGTGTGTGTGTTACACTGCAGTGCTGTACACATGTACATGGAAACCACTGAACTTCCCATTGAGTGTAGCCCTGCATCACTAGTGTAGCACAGTGACAAACAATCCAATACAAATCAGTGACATAGCTGTGTTAGTCTGGAATATCAGTGTACAAAGGGATCTTGCTTACTGCTATCTTCATGCATCTGAGGAAGTAGACGAAGTCTATAAAAGCTTATGCTACAACTTCATCCACACAAAGGTGCTATAAAACCCCTTTGCATGTAACACAAAGTTTATTTACTCATACCCATCTAGCTTAGCAGATCTTAATCTCTAGTAAAAAGATACTCAGCAATCCCTGATTGGTTCAATTTAGGATTGCCATAAATCAGAAACAACACCAACAAAATGCATCTTAAAAGTGGTTAACAAAGAGTTCCTCTGTTCAAATCCTCTCCATTATTAGCTTACTGGGTAGCATAGGGTATGTCATTTAACTGTATTTTGCTTATTCCTTGTGAATGAATGAATGAATGAGTGTGCGTGCGTGCGTGCGTGCGTGCGTGTGTGCATATATTAGACAGACATCATCTTTCTTCTTTATCTCCTCTATGTGCCATAATGCTATCCAGACTTACAGGGCTGTTGTAAGCATTAATGAATAAATCTATCTTGAAAGAAAACTTTGAACAGTCGTATGGTATATATATTCTTAGCATTAGTAATTAGCATTAATGCTTAGCATTAATAATAATAATTGAAAGACTTTTGAAATTATGTATTATAACCTTTTGTATAATAGGAAAATGTATTAAGTAAAGGTAACTCAACAATCATTTGGAAACATGTATAAAATATGAACATTATGTTTAAAGACAGAAAGACAGACAGATCCTTTACTAGTTTTCAGTCACACATACCACATCTTCTGTTTCAGTTCCTATTATTCTTTTTTGATTTTTGTTTCACAAAAAGCAACACTCCAAAGAAATGCCAATTTACAGCCTTATCATCAAATTCCTTCAATTATGCTAATGGGCTCTGAGATAAGATGAGGTGTTTGATTCATTTTCATCCCTCCTTGATTTGGCAACACTCTAATTAGTTTATCAGAGAAGCATTTACAAAATGCATGATATGGTTATAAACCTTGTCCTCTTTCTAAATTTATGCAGGCAAGACCTGGTAATATGTGCAGCTGAAGTGACTGTACTGGGAGTAACTACAAAAAGAAGCATGCCCAACAACCTCTGTTCTTCTCTGCTTTGGCGAAAAACAGGGCCAATATTTATAGGTGGCCTGCCACATCGCTATGCAACAAAGCAGGTACTGTATTTTATTCCGTATTCCATTTTATGCTCACTCCATTTCCTAGATTTCCTGCCTGAAATCACCTACAGATGGTTTGCTTTCAGAATTTCATCATCGTTGATCTTATCCATGCTTGTTTCTTATTATGGTTGAAACTGGAAGGGGTGGTTCATTCAGACTATCTGAAGGACCATATATTCCATATGAGCCCATCTGAGTTCTAAGATATCTGAGGAAACCCATCTCTAATCCTCTCCAATGCACCTTTCCAGGGATGTTTAGTAGGAACAATGGCCTGGGCTTTCTTGGTGGCCTCTTCCAGACTTTGAAACGTCCCTTCTAGCTAAGTTCACTTGGCCTCCTCTCTGCACTCTTTTCAGTGATAAAATATCTTTTGTTTAAAAAATACCAACAGCTTTTAATTGGTTGTGGCAGAGGGATTTCTTTGATGGGCTACCTTTTATCTTTATTATGTTTTAAATGTGTTTTAATTTTGTTATAAAAATAAAATGTTAATAAATTTGTTTATTTTTTATTTTATTTTATACTATACATTATTTTACCTGTATTTTGTTTTACTCTGCACTGTAAATTGCTTTGGATCCATTTTGGGAGAAAGGTGGTATGTAAAGAATACTAAAATAAACAGATAAAAATTCATGGGTGACCTATGGATAGAGTGGAAAAATTGCTGAGCATGCTAGCCTGAACTAGTAAATCTAGAAAATAACACAGTTGTTGTCAATGTTCATCCATTCAATTTTTCATGTACTGTAACGTCATGATCTTATGTTTTTATAAGATGCTGCATAGGTAACAACATTATTTTATGGCTTTGGCCACTCACCAGATTATGAATGTTTGTCATTATTTATGTAGAATTAGAGAAGATGATTAGAGCTCAGATGACTCCCTGGGAATATGCCTAGTGCTGTAATGGAGCCTGGGTTCACATGATCAAAGTCCCAAGACTTTTTGATAAGCTAGGACTATGATGTCCTCTGCCACTCCCAAATCCCAACTGAGTTTAACTGCAATCCCCATAGAAGCTGGAGGGGAAATGCATTTTGTGAATTAGTGTGTATTATTATAGGCTATCACCACTGCAATCCATAGTGTTTTGCAATTGCTTGCATTTGAATTCACAAGACCCTTTAACATTAGAGAAGTTCTGCCCCTCGTAGAAATGAAAGCTGCTAGAAATTGTTTTAGATCATTGCAGGTGCCTACATTTTTGAACTTTCTGTAGGGGTGTTGCTTTAGAGAATGTCCTCATGAAAGCCTACACTTTATAATACAACAACAGTTCTTACCTGCCTCTCCCCAAGGCTTGAGGAGTAGAGCATAGATGAAAACACATAAAAACATTTGAAAACATTAAGTTAAAATGCATAAACATAGGATACATTAAAATCATCCAAAATAAATTTTAAAATATTTGTTGTTATTGTTGTTCTTAACAGCCATCAATCCTGACTCATGGCAGCCCTGTCGTTGAGCCATCTCCGAGCATCCCTATCCCACACTGCTCTACTTAGGTCCTATAGATTCATGGCCTTCCTGATTGAGTCCATTCATTTGGCATGCATTCTTCCTCTCTTTCTACTACCTTTATCTTTCCCAGCATTGTTGTCTTTTCTAATGAGTCATGCCTTCTCATGGTGTGCCCAAAGTATGAGAGCATCAATTTGATCATTTTGGCCTCCAATGGAGACTTCAGGCTTGATCTGTTCAAGGACCCATTTGTTTGTCATTTTGCTGTCCATGCAAATCAGATTGGCTGTGATCCCAGGATTTTTCAACATGCTAAACAAGAAATGGACAAACATCTGCAATATGTATATGTAAAGATAATCTCTCAGTTAAGGGCCTCCTAAAATCCCCATTTTCCCTAAAAAGATGAAACATTAATTTTTATAGTTTTTTGTGAATTTAGGTTGAAACAAACAGGAAGCTGCATTTTACACAAATAAATATGGCTACTAGGGAAGAATGATGAGTAAATATTCCATATTTTGAGGTGAAATTGTCATAGAATAAGAATATGGTACAGCTGAAGTGCTTGCAAAACTGGTAACAACAAAGAGTTCTGGAAGTGGTGAAAAATGATGCTGCATGCAACACATCCTTTGTTCCAGACTTTTAGCCCAAGCCTAGCTCAGTAATGTATATGTCTGGAGTCATTTTTTATATCACATATATTTGGTCTTATCATTGGTGCCATCATGTTTCCACATGAGAAATAGTGGCATGGTCAAGTCGTAGTGTGCATAGGGATATAGCACAATGGCCATGGCATGCCAGAACCAGCCCACAGTCCACCCTGTCAGACATGTTTGTAGATGCCACTTGCTGAATATGTTGATGCTCCAGGGATCCACTTTCTCAATATGTTCCTGCTTTAGGGATTGTGTAACATGTATCCAAACACTGAGTGTAATGTTCTGAATGAAAGCAATGAAAACATTAAATAAGAGTATCAGAAAAGACTGGATTCAAAGTATTAATCTGGGCATGGGGGATTGACATTGTGTACTGCAGTATCTTAGGTCTCTGTCAGCAACTACCCTTGAGGTTTACATGGGGGAACAACGTTGGCAGCGTTCTGTATGCACATTGGCCCTCGTTGCAACGTGGAAAGCTGCAACTCCGTGAATTTCATTATTATAGCAACTCCATGAATTTCATAGGGTTTTCTTGGGCAAAGAGTTGTCAGAGGAGGTTTGCCAGTTCCTTCCTCTGTGTACTGAACTGAAAATCTGAACTCAATCCACACCACAGAACACTCCAAATTTATTGTATGCATCCAAGTCTTGCCGTACACTGATGAGTGATGTCCTGCTGGAAAACCAAACAAAACCAAACTGAGTGCCCCTTTTTCCATTGGAGTTTATGAGAGGTAGCCAAAGCAAATGCTTTGTTTATTGGAATCCAAAATAAGTGAGCTGTCAAAGTCACAACATTGTGAATAGTCTGCTCTTACAGTGGATTCAAAAAAATATATATGAAAATTCAAAGCAGATGTATGGATTATTTTGATACCCCAACCAAAAAAGCAAATCTTTAAACATGTTTATATGTGTGCATGCAAAGCCATTGACTATGTCCTTTCTGTTCTTTCTCAGCACTATTTGATCCCCTCATTCTAGCCTCTTATAGCACTTTGTTTTCTCCCTTCCTCAGTTATTTCTTCCAAGAGAGAAATTGGACCACATACGTTTTCTTAATTATACAAATAATGATTCAGTAGCATTCAGCTGATCGTACTCATTTGGTAACATTTGGCTTATAACATCTTCTCCCTGTTCTTTTTAGTCCAGAATAGATATTCTCCAACCTTTGGCCTTCATGCAATTTTGACTTCAGCTTCCAGAAACTTCACCCATCATAGCCACTGATCAGGAATTCCTGAAGCTGACTTTAAAATAAAATAATTATAATGAAAAGACCAGAGAAGACAAGAAGTAATTGACGAGGCAAAAACTGAAAACTACTGGTCTACTATTAGGGATAATATATAAGGTCTGAATAAAAAGCAGAGGTTGGTAGATTAGTTTTTAGCATGAATATAATGACAAGCGGAAGCCATCCATAACTGAACTATTATACAATAATGCTCTGAATTTTACAGCACCATCCTAACACCAGTCAGCTATGGCTGACTTCACCTCATCATTAGATCCATTCTTATAAAATGTAACTTTTCAAACCCTGGCAGAAATTTCAAAAATGCTTGGTTGATTTCCTAGCAGCCATCTGCTTCATGATTTCCTCATTTCTATCAAGACATTACCTGAATATGCCTATGAAACATGTTATTAATTTACTGTTAAAAATTCTTCATGTGTGGGTCCAGCCTGCTATTAACCTTAGTGGGGCAGTCACATCCCAGATGGGGCCCTAGGACAGCAAATTTGCTACTCTTCACCCTAAACTGGCAGGACCTTTGTCACTCCGGAGATCTACTGCTAAGCTGTGCAGCTTTCCATGACCCAAAATTACTTTCCCTCAACAATGGCACCACTGCCTCACCCCATACAACCCCATCCACCCCAATATCCAGTGTTTCCCATCCCCACTAATATCCCCATAAGCCAGCTGCTCAATCTCTCATGCAGAAAGGAGGAGGAGAAAGGAGGACACAATGGCAAGGACAATGACAGTAAAAGCAATGGATGTGGAGGGATCATAGCCTGTGGTGGTGAGGGTGGAGTTGACGACAGCCAAAGTACCCACGTTTTCTGAGATGGAATAGTTATCAGTGCCTAACACTGAACAAAGATTGAAGGTACACTCTGACTGAAAGACTGACCATAGAAAGGGCACATTAAAATTCAAGACTCATAGGAAGGAGCCTTGAAACTGCCTATCCATAGTTAATTCCTTGAAATACCATATGAGAAGTCACGCAGGTCCCTGGTCGTAGTCTTTCACACTATGCTGAAGTATATTCATTCTCAATTTAGAATATAATAATCATTTCTAAATTTTCATCTACACATAAAAATCAGCACATTTCAAATACATCAGAGACCTCTTTTGCCCTCTTTTTTGGTGATAACATTTCCTCTTTAGGGCGATACCTAAGTGGCCTTTCTAACAAACATCATTATTACAACTGGTATTATATATTTCTCATTTCATCTTATTTCCGCACTTTGCACCAGAAATGAGTACTATATCACCTGAGTGTTCCTTTTCTCCTGAAAGCTTTATGCATTTAGTTTCATTACAAGGTGTAATTATGCTGAGGAGATTTCTTATACAGAGAAAGAATATGAAATAATGACAGTTGACACTTTCAGTGCTATAATAATAATAAGCCCAGAAATAAAAATTGCTGCAGCAATTACAGCAGCACAAATAACACCATTAATGCAATCAATTGTTAGCTTGAGTATTTGACAACAACCCTTAATCTTCTTTCAAGTGAACCTATTTTACATTTTCTGCATTAGAATTCAATCTAATTAAACAATTAAATATACTTTAGTTACCAAGAAGGTAACTGCACTGGAATCTCAGAATTCAGATATAAGATATTTATATTAAGCAAATTATTTTCTTGTACAATAGCATTCCTGTGTTGTTAGATCCGCACTGACAGCTTTAGTTGGCTTTTCTTCTTTGTTTGTTTGATTTTAATGGCCATGATACTTGCCTTCAAATATCCTGGTAAATATGTGTATATGTTAAGAAATAATAATCAAAGGATTCTACTAAAACTCTTGGAAGATATGTTGTAACGATGACAACAAACTGTTTCAAATATCAGAGGTCTTCAAATCTACAGGGGCTTCACAAAGCATGCTTCTAACCCTAGAATCAATAACCAAGATCCCTTTTAATGCC
This sequence comes from Sceloporus undulatus, assembly GCF_019175285.1. Taxonomy (NCBI): domain Eukaryota; kingdom Metazoa; phylum Chordata; class Lepidosauria; order Squamata; family Phrynosomatidae; genus Sceloporus; species Sceloporus undulatus. Next base: position 132,212,361 of record NC_056522.1, read on the forward strand.
AGCAGAGTGTAAAATGTAGCCTACCAGACATTCTGAAAGCTGTCCCAAGGATGTTATGTTGGATTTTGCAGCCGTACACAAGTTGCTAAATAGTACGGTCCTTAGTGTAATCTGGAGTTACACCAGATTATTGCCACAAAAGGATTCCAGTATTTGCATGCTGCTTGTCACATTGGTTGATCCAATCATGTGATTCTCCAGGCTATTGGCAGACCAGGGCAATACTTTGGGGCCCTCACTTAACTAGAGCCCACAGGTTCATGGCCACACCATGGGAATGTCTGTTTCAAAGGGAGAATGTTCTAGGACTAGGTTAAATGCTACCATCCTGCCATCATCCATGTGTTTGGACACAGTAGCCATACTGGCAGAGGATGATGGGAGCCATTTTCCAACACATCTAAAGAACATTAAATTTAGGAAAGTATCAGAAGATCTGATTTTCAGCTGATTTTTGCCAAGTTGCAGAATTTGTAGTAGAGCTTGAAAAATGGGGAATGGTGCTCCTGGATGCTCCTCAGACACCATCCCCCCATGCTCTTTTTAAATGAAAAGAGGAGGGAAGCTGAAACCAGTATTGGGCTTTTGGCCATTTACAGATTCACCTATAGCAAGTAGTGTGGTTTGCAGCTGGTTCTGCAAGTGGGATAAAACTGCTGCTCCAGATATTCCACAGAGGAGGAGGAGGAGGAGGTGGAGGAGGAATCATCATCATCATCATCATAGAGTTGGAAGAGACCACAGGGGCCAATGAATTCAAACCTCCTGTCAAGTTGGAAAACCAATCAAAGCATCCCCAACAAATGGCCACTCAGCCTCTGTTTAAAATCCTCCAAAGAAGGAGACTCCACCACATTCTGAGCTGTATATTCCATTGTTGAAATGTGTTGAAGTTACCCATCTCTTCTGTAGACCAATAGTTCTGTGACCTCTCGGGAGAACCAGCTTGCACATTCTGGGAAACTGAATGTACACACTAACTTGCCTTTATGTTACTTATTGTCATGCCACCCTATAAGATGATGGTAATGTGAGTGTATTTGGAAAGCACACGTGGAAGTTGAATGCATCTGCAGCCCCAGCTCTTGTCACTCCTCAGTCAGCCTCTGTAGAGAAGACAGGGCACTAATGTAGTTCAGATACTGGAAGCAACATCAATCCTACCTTGTGGAAGATGAATTTGTCAACTCTGAGACTCTTGTCTTGATTCCTTTTGAGCCCTAGAAATGGATTCCAGCTATTCTTCAATGCATTCCTACATCTATTTCTTTCCCCTGGCTTCTGACTGTGTTTCCCATTTTCCTGAACTTGCACTGTTAATGACCAATGCAAATGGTTATTGCTCAATGAAATAAACTTAAGACATGTATGTCTCCAGTCTAGAACATAAGCAGCATTCTCATATGGGTGTACAGTATATAGTGGGGCAAGGAAAAATGCGTAATAATGGATAATCTGAATTTCAGGAGAAGTTGCTTCTTCTCAATGAGACATGTGACCTTTGCATTGAAAAATACTTGAAAAGGTTCTTGGGTATTGGACATTTTCTAAGCCTGTGCCTTACAAGAAGAATGCATATTTAGGAATCATGCCAAAGTAGTATGAGACAGCAGGATACAATGACCTCTGTAATCACATCTTTATTTTTCACAAAAAGAAAAACTAAACCTCATGTAGAAACAATTGTCCCTAGTAATACATCTTTACTGGTTAATTAAATAAAAGAGAAGTCAAGTGAGTGAAGGGCTGTGCCTATTTGTGTCCAGTTTCATTTCATTTAGCCACTCTTTATTTTACTGTGTAATCTAATGCCATTTTCAGAAATGAAAGACACAATTTATGGAATAATTTTCAATTGACTATTCTCCTTACATTTTAAGAAGCTATCTGAAGAGCACTAAAGAGTTGATGTCTGGCAAAGATTTTTTCATACAATTTTTCTTCCCTTACTTCACTGCAGCATTCTAAGAAACCATGTATACAATTCCTAGTGATCTTGGATATTCTGAAATAAGTGTATAGCTTTGGTAGAAGTATATGCTTTTTGCAATCTATATGTAAATTGCTCCCAGTCTGGTTCAATCCTAAACTGAAGTGCTTGCATACATTGAACTGAGTTCCACTGAAATCAATGGGACTTATTTCCATATAATGGCATGCACAACAAGGCAGGCTGCAGACCTCAAAAACACACTAACATGACTTTTTCATTTCAGTTTTCATTCTGGTAGCCCACCTGGAGATGGAATGAGTTTTTTTCTTCCCTCCAGTGGTTAAATTGCTGAAAAGGGATCTGAACAGTATTTTATAATGCCTCTAGTGTGTTAACCCTAAGACATTCTGTTGTCGGAGAGACAACTGGGTGTCAGGAAATGGCAGGGAGGAGGAGGAATGGGCACATGCATGTCTGTTCCTCCTTGTCTCTGGCCCATGCCTGGCAAAATGGTGTTGCATGCCATCCATGGCACATGTGCCATAGGTTCGCCATCACGGCTCTAGGTTATACATTTGTAACTGCCCACTAGGAATCCAGCTACCCTTTCAATAAAACCCAAAATGATGTTGTGCATTGGAGGTGACTCCCTAAGGAAAACTCATGGGAACAACGCCCAAAGTTTTGAGCCTGTCTAGACATTACAGAATTTAACTGGATAAATCTAAATTCCATTATGTAGCAGAGATTCATTATTTCAGGAGTTATTCAGACAGAGGAAATTAATGGAAATGTAATCTCTATTTTTCCCCTCCAGTTGATAGGTGTGGACATGAACTATGTTACTTAACATTTTTAATAATGTCAGGGTTGATTTTTTTTAAAATTATGGGATATGGCTGGGTTCAGTGGAGACAGTTGTGGAACACATCAGTAAACAAAGCACAGGACAGCCCTGTGAAGGGCCCAAATATTTCTAGGCATCTTCTTGTTCTTTTTGTCATTAAAAGCTGATCAAAATACTGTAGTCAAGTGGCAAACAGTTGTTGTTTTGGGCCTTCAGAGTCAACTCTGACTAAAGGCAACCATACCTTAGGGTTTTCTTGGTGAGAATTACTCAGAGAAAGTTTGGCATTGGCTTCCTCTGAGGGTGAGAGACTGTAATTTAGTGAAAGTTACCCAGTGAGCTTCCATGGCTGAACAGAGATCTGAACCCAGAGTCCTAGTCCAACACTCTAACCACTGCACCACACTGCTTCTCAAGTAGCACATAAATGACAGCTACTGGAACATACAAATAAGATGTGTGACTCATATGTAGGAATGGATAAACCCTCTAAGCCATTAATAAAAAAGACTAGAAGCTATGTTCCATGTGACTCGTTTTTTCGTAGAGCTTCTTTCCCTCTCTCCCTTGAATCCCTCACCCCTAAACAAGTTCCAGAAAATTTCCTAAACCTCTGGAGTATGTTTTTGTGGTGGTTGGAAAGGCTGCAGTGAGAAGGAGAAATTGCCACCATTGGGTTCTGCTGGGGTGTGAGCAGGCATGTAGTTTTGTGTACAGTTGACTGAGTAAAGGATTTGAGGTTTGGCCTTGGTAAGGATGTTAGCAAACAGAATTGGTTAGCTGGCAATTTTAGAGACAGTGTAAAATAGAAATAATTGCATCTGATCAAAGGTTAGCAAATACTAACTTAGTTGTATGGAATGCAAAGCATATTGTAAACCAGTAGGATACCTGCTGTCATTCTCTGAATCACTCACTAGGATCTAAAACAATGTACAGTGTCCAAGAGCTGCCGGAGGTAATCAGAACCTTGACTTAAAATTTGAAGCTCAAAATGGAGTCTCTGTCTATAACTAGACTTTTCAGAGCAAACCATGCCTGTCACCTGCTCCTTGTTAACAGGCATTGCACTGTGGCTCTCTCTGCAGTGACTATATTTAACTTGTATAGAGACATCTAGTGAATGCTTCTGGAAACAATTCTAGCAGTTTTTAAATAAGGAAGGAAGTCAAGCTGCTTACAGCTTTCAGACCCGGAGCTTGAGAGAGAAAGCTGCTGAGTCTCCTGCTGACCAGAAATCATTCTGATTGCCAGTGTCCAAGTGTAATCTTTCCAAGTAAGGGTTTTATTGCAGTATTTTACTCAACAGGGTTTTAATTGCTTTATACTTTACAAATGCAGGGATTCTTGGGTGTTTGGGCTAGACACCTGATGCCATCTGAATGCATCTCTTTTGCTGGAGTAAAATACAAAGAAAAGCCCCCCCATTCCCCCCCCCCCAGTTACTTAGGAAACACTTTTCTCTTTAATTCACGAGGAGAAAAAGGGTGGGAAAGAATGTGATGACAAGTCAGTGAACTCTACAAGGAAGTTTCATGCTGAATTAGCATTACAAGACAGCCAGCATGGCATGGGCTAAGATTCTACATTGCTTCAGTAAAGCATAAATATCTACCAGTGGAGTTAACGCTACACTTGCACAATCCCTATATGGAATACCAAAGCACAGCAAATGAAACAGTGAGTGTGCATAGCTGCAACCTCATTACACAATGCATAATACACAGAGGCAGCATGCAATGCTCAGTGCTCATTGACACACTGTCCTAGGTGTATGATTACATTTCTGCAACAGTTCCACATGTGGAACACTGTTCCTGCCAGCACCAGCTAGATACAGCTGTCCTGCATTGCCCCCAAAAAACCAACAAAACCTCACATTGTGCAATTTATGTCTGCATATGTCACCAACAAGATTCTGGCCATGGTGTGCTGTACTGGACAGACTACTGGGCTTTGACTCAACTTCATTCTCTACACAGTGGGTGCATAGACTCTTATCAACTCAAACTTAGATTACAGGATTGTTGTGGTGCTAAAATGGAACAGAATTAATAGAATTCCTATGAGAAAGGAGAGGAGAGTACAAAAGCAATAAATAACTAAAACTGATTATAGTTCTCATGCACTTGCAGAAAATCAATTGAGATGAATTAGTAATACCGTGTATACAAGGCAACTGTGAAAAATCCATGTGTATGTAGCTGTTGAGGCACACCCAACAACCTCAGTACATAAGTCTCCGAGTGA
>NC_056522.1:132217400-132284915 GCF_019175285.1 Sceloporus undulatus
CTCTGATTCCAAGTTCAGAAGGGCTTGTTATGGGAAGACTGATTTTTCAGCCATCCTGAGTTTTGGAAGTACTGTACCTGCGAGTAATGTGAAACAGGATCTTTTAATCCCATTTTGCTCATTTGGAAGTTCCAAATGTCCTTTTGGAATTTAGCCATTGTTTGTCAAGTTTTATCCATCTGATTGTGAAAGCTGATCACATGCATTTTACTGTGTCATCTTTTGAGAAGAAAAAAATATATGGGTCTTGTCACTGGTGGGGAGAGCTAGTTCTGCAGGATTATTATTGTCAAAATCAGTTGAGTAGGAGGACTTATGTTGGAAAGCTGTGAATTGTGAATGTTTTTGGGGTGTTCTGTTAAAAGTATATATGTGTGTAATCTGATATGTCCCTTAAATTAAATAATTAAATACTACCTATCCGTATTACTTGCTAATGTTTTATGACAATCTTAGTTTGTTTAAGGTTATCCTACATAGTTTGTTTAAGGTTCATTACCATTCCACATATAGAAAGTGAGCACAAGAGCTTTTCTCAGCATCTGATTTTTTAAAATTACTGAAAATAAAATACATACAATACTTCCATCCCCCCTCCAAAGAAAACATGTTGATGATATCCAACTCTGTCCTTTCCATTTAAAGCAAAGCAAACTATTCTAAATCAGTGCCTCATATTTGTAATGGTTTGGATGAAGGGAACATAATAGAAGCTTAGTTTAGATAAGAAAGAGCAGCTTCTGGTTCATTAATGGGTAAAATAGACAATATGAATCAAGCTGTCACTTGACTCTTGACTGAACCTTGTTATAAGAAATATGTGATCCTTTCCTTACTATTGCTTCATTAATTACTAGTTTTGTTTCTAGGCCCTTACAAAAATAAAAAACCACCACCACCACCACCAACAAAACCTGATGCCTGCCATTTTGTTAAATTGATAAGAAAACAGAAGGAGTTGGTTATGGATCATAAAACTCTATATAACTTAGAACCAGGATGTCCAAAAGACTGTATTCTGCCATATAAAACCAGTATTAAGACCTTGGTGGTAGGCTCTTATCTTATGTATGCATGTATGCCCTGACAGAGGGCCTTTGTGGTAGAAGCCCCTAGCCCTGGAACAGTTTGCTAAGAAAGCTTAATCATCCGTTTTACCTCTATCTGGTTTAAGTCTTAATTCAGGCTGAATCCTGATCTTATCGGAAGGTTTTTGCCACCAAATCTGCCACCTGAATACATCCAGGATGTATCCCTGCTTCCAGTAGTGCTCTTCGAGGCTCTTTTTGGATCCAGGAGTTTTCCAGTTTAAGAAAATAGCTGCCGAAGCACTCCTGGAAGTGGAAATGTACCCAGGATGTATTCGGGTGGCAGATTGGGCAGAAAAACCTTCCTGTAAGATCTGGATGCAGCCTGAATTAAGACTTAAGCTGGATAGAGTTAAAATGAATTATTAAGCCATGTGATAAGCTCCAAAGGCTGACTTGGCTCCTTCTCTGTTGTTATTCCACCAGGAGGGTGCAAGGTTTCTCAGGCAGATCTGTGACATGCATGCCAGTCGACTGTTGAGGAAGAAAAACAGAAGGGATGGTTAACACATTTGGAACTTGATATGTCTTTGTTGTTGCATATTTTAAAATCATGTTTAAATCAATTCATTTTGTATTATGTTATGATCAAGATACTGCTTTTAGTCTGTATTTTATTAATATTAGTCACCTCAAGTGCCATTTATGGCAGAGAGGGGAGATAAACATTAAATAAATATATAGTTTAGTCCATCAGGCAGCCAGCATAAATAATGTATTCCCCTACCCACCCATAAACACAACTGCTGTGCTACAAATTCCTAGATCAAAGAGATGCAGTTCTAAAGCTGGTTTGGCATTTTTGCACTTTTAGTAGCTTATCAAACACAGAGCAATTTAACTGACACATTATTTTTGGATTCCCTGCTCTCTTTCATTTGGTGCTGTTTGAGGATTAGAAGGGGGAATTGATATTGATCTGTTTCTAGTAATTAACATTAAAGCTGGAATAAGAGTATGAAACAAGGCAGAAATGGAAAGCCTCATCAATGGTAACTGGCACCAATGTTGCCATTAGGCACAATATAGCAACTGCCCTAGGCAGATGATTTTAGGAATGGTGAAGCTATCTTGTTTGGATGCTTTGCCATTACACACAGTTAGACCTGAACAAGTAAACCATTATACTATTATACAATTTAAAACTCTTCCCATGCATCATGAGCTGTTGGATAATTTTGCCTACAGCTTTTCTGCCTTGCAATACACAGCTGCAAAGCACTGCCAAGAAATGTAGATGTTCTAAAAGATACATATTTATCAACATTACACAACAAAAAACAAACCTTTACAGATGACCTTCTCATCAGCAATTTAATGGTGACTGTATGTATTCATCTCTAAGATGAATAATAGATGGAACAATCCCAACATCTTTGATAGATACAATATCAATAGATTCTCGTTAAAAAAATTCATTGTAGACTCTTTTCCTCTTACTCATCCCCCTTACTTGCTGACCCATCCAGTCTGTCAATGGGAGATCATAATTCTTGTTTAATTTATTATTCCTTTTGTTTCATTTCCACAGAAAGGAGCTTGAGGGATTTTGTCTATACAAGCCTTGGAAACTTAGCACTTGAGCTTGGGGTAAAATTGGCATTTATTCTTCTACGTCAGGCAGTAAAATGTTTTGGTTGGCCCCAGCCCCAGGAGGGATGGGAAACTTTCAATTTCTGGGATTTAAAAAAAAATATCCCTAAAGTCTGTCAACAAAGTGTGTTTTCTACATGTACAAAGCCTTCAGTGTGAATGTTCCCACAGCATGGCACTGTTAAGCCGATCATTCAGACAGGCAACCTTGGGTACATTGGCTCTAGGAGAAGTAGCAAGATGTGGAAGGAACAAGGTCTACACATACTTTGCCAAATTGTCTAATTATAATTTTGAATGCAGATTACCAGTGACTACCTGTCATTTTGAAAGCAGTCCATAGTTAGCCTATTGTCATGGTCTTGTGGTGGGTTCAGATGTTGCAAAAAATATATATATAAAATGATGGCCTACCAAAATATCACTGTCAGACCCATGCAAGGTATATCCGTTGCTGCCAGATCCGAAGCTTTGCCAGCTTGTTGTAGCTAGTGTGAAAGATAAAGACTGAAGTTTTTTTCTTATCCTTTTCCCCTACAGAAAAAAAAAGGGGGGGGGAATCTTGTGGTACATTTAATGATGGCAAAAATGAACATTTTATTTATGTGTTAGTACGAAGGAAAAATAAATCACCAGGAACAGATGATATTCCAATTGAACTGCTACAACCCACACTGACAGAATCAACTCTTGTGCTAACCAGCATATGTCAATGAATTATTGGATACAATCATTACACATCCCCATCCATAAAAAAGAAAACACAGAAGGCTGCAGCAACTATAGGACCATAGCACTAATCACCCATGCAAACAAAATCATACTAAAAATTTTGCAACATTGACTCAAACCAGAGAGAAATCCCAGAGGTACAAGTAGGGTTCAGGAAAGGAAGAGGCACCAGGGCCACAGTGCTAACGTACGATGGCTAAGGGAGAACACCAAGGAATTTCAAAAGAAAGTCTGTGTGTGTTTTGTACATTATGGCAAATCCTTTTGCCCAAAGGACACTGTTAGAACAGAGTATAGAGAGACAAAGTTGTTCCCAATTGGCAAAGGGGTCAGGCAAGGATACATTTTTATCACCCTGTCTGTTCAACTTATATGCAGAAAACATCATACAAAGAGCAGGCTTGGACACTGAAGAAGGAGTGAAAATAGGAGGAAAGAATATCAACAATCCAAGCTAAGCAGATGACACCATGTAACTAGCAGAAAGAATCATAACAACTACTACAGAAGATTAAAGAAGAAAGTGCAAAAGGAAGCTTACTATTGAACATAAAGAAAACAAATATAATGTCCATGGAAGATCTACACAAATTCATCCAAACAATGATGAAATCGAAATAGTAAAAGAGTTCCTGTACCTTGGATCAAATATTCATCTGAACGGAGATTGCAGTTAAGTGTTCAGAGGAAGGCTGGGAATGGAGAGGGCAGCTATGAAAGAACTAGAAAAGATCTTAAAACGTAAAGACATACAATTGAGCATGAAAATTAGAATTGTACAAGCCCTTGTATTCCCTATTAACATGTACGGATGCAAGAGCTGCTGGACAGTGAGGAAAGTGGATGAGAGGAAAATCGATTTATTTTGGATGTGTTGCTGGAGAAGAGTGCTGAGAATACCGTGTACAGCCAAAAAGACAAGTGTGTCCTTGAACAGATCAAGCCTGAAATCTCCCTGGAAACCAAGATGATAAAGTTGAGATTGTCGTATTTTTGCCACAAGGTGAGAAGGCACATTGGAAAAGACAATCATGCTACAAAAGGTAGAGGGATGCAGAAAAAGAAGACCACATGCTTGTTGGATTGACTCTACTAAGGAGGTCACCGGTATGAATTTACAGGACCTAAGCAGAGCAGTGGAGGATAGGGAGTCTTGAAGATGTCTCGTCCACAGGGTCTCCATGCATTGGGATCCACAGTTAACAACAGCAACAAATGAAGGCACACAACAACTGGAACACTGATGTCAGTAGAGATTTTCTTGCTATCATCACAATGGCCAAAGATGGATCTCACTCTTTGCCTATGGAAGGAAATTCTACAGGATCCAACAGCCCCTCCATTTCCCTTGCTGCGATTTTAGGATTATGAATGAATTAATTAAATTTTTATTTCTATACCGCTATTCCTTGCAGATCACAGCGGTTTACAAAAATCATCATCAAACGACACTACATCAACAATACAAAAACCCACCATACCAATTTTAAAACAATACAAAGTATCCTAAGACATTTCATACAATCATTCACAATCTAAAAACCAATTAAAACCATACAACAAATTAGCTGGATCAAACAATATGCACAAGGGAGAGAAAGGATAACATCAAGGCACATGGGGGAAGGCTTGACGGAAAAGAAAGGTCTTCAGATTTTTCCTAAAGAGATCTAGGGAGTCATTATATTGTATCAGTGCTATTTAATGAAATGGGACTACTTTGGCTGGTGGTTTTATTTTGGTTTCGGACCAGAAGAAAAAGAAGCTTTCTTGATAGATACATTATTAAGTCTAATGTTGAAATCTGTTCATGAAATAAGCACTTTCATGTGTCTACATATATAGTCAGTCCTTCACAATTTTTTTATCAATGAATTCAAGAATCCAGAGTTAGAAAATATATTTAAAATACATAAATTCTAAAAAAATAAACCTTGATTTTGACATTTTATATAAGGAACACCATTTGACTGAGTCAATATATTAAATGGGATTTGAGCATCCATGCATTTTGGTAACCACAGGGGTTCCTGGAACCAAACCCCAAGGGCCCACTGTAAATTTAAACAAACCTAAAAGAATTTAAATGTGAAAATAAATGATGGAAACTTTTAGCATGCTAACTTCTCCTGACAGATATTAACAGGACTTTGGCACTTCTGTGGCAATTTTTTAAAGGTCAAAAGCATCCATTTTCTCTCCCCCCCCCCCCCCCCCCCCCCCCACTAGTGCTCAGGGCAAGAAGGCAAGACTCATAATTATTTTATTTTTATCTGAGAGGAAGGCACTATATCTGACATACGTTGACCACAAAATTCAAAGGATGCAGCCAAGGATTCAGTCTGTGGTTTACTGCCTCCTGTCAGTCATGCTTTAGTATCTAAAAAGTATTCACTAAGAACACAATTTTTAACCAAATGCAGATAACCTTTCTCTCTGCCCCCCCGCCTTTTTATATATATCCCCAAACTGAATTGCTAATTTACTCTTCAGTCTGCAATATAGATTTCAGGTTGCTATGGTGATGATTTTGCCCATACTAACATGACATTAGAAATGCTGAAAGAACTTCAATGAAGACAGCAGCTGATATAAGTGCTGTAATGATGATGCTTTTGACCTTTGACGGTTTTATCAGCAGCTATTGTTTTGCTTCTTATACCTGCAATAATAAGAATTTGATTTAAAATACTTGCACACGTCTGATGTTGAAACAAGGAGGATTGAAAGACTCATAAAGCAAAATAGACACTCATGGCAGAAGTTCTGAAAAAACTTTGTTTTCCAGTAGTCATCCTGGGGCCTATAAATCCATTATTTACCTCAGGAATCAATGAATAATTTCTTACAAGATCCATGTCAATGGTACACTTCTGATCATGTTAGAACATAAGGTAGAGCTTGTTTCTCTGTTAAAATTTAACAATAATACTTTTGACCTGAATCATGGAGTGGTATATTACATGCATAGTATAGTTTGTCCAAAGCTCTCCACCAAGAAAACAGCTGGGGATGATCACAAAGAAGGGTGTCCCTCTGAGGTGATGCTTCTGGTGTTTATTTGTGATACAACAGCCTCATAAGAGCATCACCATTATAGAGCCCCTTCTTTTGGAAACATTGATCACACTAAGAAGGGGATGCTGTAAAAGAAAAAAATTCCCACACAGAAATTGACTGTGTTGTCACTTTCATATTATTTCCTGTACAAACACATTCTGGACACATTGTGCATTAATGAAATTCAGACATCACTGTAGTAATCTGTATGTATTATAGCAGAACAATAGATCCTATGATTTGGGCAAGCTTTGGTACAAAAAAGTGTAGTTAGTTATTTCTGTACAACAGGAAAGGCAAAGACATAGAACAAAATTAAATTAATGTATAAATTGATCACATTGCTGTCACAGTGACTACTTTCACTGTCATGTTCTCAGTGTTTGGAAGCTGGCCCATCCCACGATGGCTGAAAGTTTCAAGTCAGTAGTGCTGAGCCTGCTGCGAGTGTTAATGTGAACTTCAAAGGAACTATGCAAAGTGCTAAATGATTTCACTGCTAGGGTTCAGCACCACATGTAGCTCCCTTTAAAATTCAGACTAATGCCCAGAATGGATTCACCACTCCACAGACATGAAAGCACCACTGAGACCATCCAACACATTCCCTACTCTACTGGCTGGCCAGCAAAGATTGCTGTGTACACTAGACACCTAGCTATACTGCTTGGTTTGTTTTGCTTTTCATTATTCCTACCCATCTGCAAACTCCAGAGGGATGTTAGCTATATCGTTGTACTGCTAGAATTGTATATACCAAGTACAGGGAAATAGCTAAAATACAATACTTCGGAGATAACCAAATGTGGGTTTGTGACCATGTCCAAACTGATGTCATTTATAATAAAAGAAGGACACTAATGGGATAATTTAACAACAGATGGGTCCTATTTGTAGAATGATGTAGACTGAATTTACTCTTACTCTTGTTAAAAAAAAAAGAATATGTTGGGAAGAAGCATTTGTTTAATGGAGACTAAATGGTGTGTAGTGGTTTGAGCATTGCACTAGCACTCTGGAGACCAGGCTTTGACTCTCCAGTCAGCTATTGAAGTCCACTGTGTGATCTTGAGCATGTCTCAGCCTCATGGGATCTCCTCTGAGCAAATCCTGTCCCCTCCCCTCAAAAAAACTATGATAGGTTTCCATAAGGGTCATAATAAGTTGTAAATGACTAAGGCACAGCAACAATTTGTTTTATGCTACATCTCTTAGAAAGCAAATAGTTAATAGTATGTTTATCTTACTAAAATTAAATGCTTATTTTTGATCAGTAACGGAAATAATATTTATACTGTTCTGGAGTTGCACTAATTGTGCTACTTTTTCCTTCATATATTAACATATTAACAAATTAAGACTTACCTGAGCCCGTGACAGGGCTAACACATGGCTGAATCACATAGGTTATACAAAGAATATCAGATGACTCCTGAACCCAACATTTACTCACAGTTTAATATATGGAAGATTTTGTTTTAGGATATGGCACCTACATACACCTTGGAATTATTTTATAACTCACTGTTTCCCAGAATTGCCCCCATTCAGCTTATTCTGAGGCAGAGAAATATTCCAGAATAACCTGTCATGTTTTGGACAAATTTCCATTCCCATCTCATTTCTCTGTAATGTACATAATGATCTTTCCTTAAGGCTGGTTATTAGGATTACTGAACTAAGACAGGAAAATGCTTTTAAAATTAAGATGTTATAAAAATGCTATTTTTGACATAAATTAATCTGACATTTCTCTTTTGAGTGGGCAATTTCTGATAAGTGGCCAGCTTTGAATATATACAGCTTGTTTTAATTTGGTTGTGGCATGTTCCAATTGAAAATGAATTCCCGTTGATTTCATTAGATGAGTTCAGCATATGCATAATATTTGCATAAAACAGAAGTGTTAAATAAGTGTAAGAGAAGACAAGAATAAATAATGTGGCTCTTAGTATTTGCTGGAAATATGTGTTGATAGTAGTCTGTCAATCCATTAAGTGTACAGTCTCAGAATTTAATAACCCTTACCTCTGGGTGAATTATGAAGTATGTTTGTGTAATAAACTGATCCAGCATGTGTACTGAAATATAGGATTGTATCTAATGCTGGATGGCCTTTGATAGACTAGCTGAATCTAGTGAGGGTAGGGGATAGAGTCTCTTTCCTTCTGCAACTGTTGGCTTCTCCAGAGAACAGCTCCAGTGGACCAATAATGATCAAGAAAGAGGTTTGAGGTGACTTCTAAGACTAGGAGGAAGGAGAAGGAAAGACAGTTTTGTGACATGTACCAGCGTCATGCTGGATTTAGGACCCCTGTCAAAACAATGGTTGTGTTTGTACAGGAAAAACACACCCATTACTAATTTGCCATCATGACTAGGACTGTTAACAGGGCTTTAAAGAACAGTGGAACTCTAGTCCAATTGATTTCAGAGAGTAACATGAACCAGGGTGAATTCCCCATGGCAAGGAACTGTGATTTCAGGATTAGTTTGACTTCATATCTCAGATATGACAGATGTCTAACTCTTTTGTTTCTTCCTCCCTGCCCTTTAGGTGACTGGAAATGTCTACAATTTTACTGGCTGTATAGAAGTTAAAGAAATCAATAACTTGGGACCTTTCACCTTTCCTAATGCTGTGGACAGAAACAATGTTGACAGCTGCAGGTAGTGTCTTTTTCAATGAAAAGAAACTGGTCCTTTGAGATTTTCTTGGCTCCTGAAACATTTTTTTTTTGTTTAAATAGGTGTAGAATTTATGGAGGAAGATGTTTTTAAATATCTTATTTTGTTTCCCTCCACACTCTATTTTCTCACTTTTTAAAACCAAATATCTCTTTATATGTCTGCAATTAAGCATGATCACTTGTGTTTGCCTGGCTTCTGCCCAGTGACAGTGGAGATAAGTTAGGTTCATCTCTCCCCCCCTACAGTCCAGAAGGAGCCACCATATAATATCTGGAGATGGTTTCTTGAAGAATAGAGAGGTCTGCAGATGGAGGAAAGGAAAAGGATGGATCACTTTGTTGAGCCACCTTCCAGTCAAATCTCATATCCATTGACTATATCTTGTAATAACTTTATAGAAAGAAATTCACCTCAGTCCAGTTGTTAAGATAGTTGCCTTTTCCCATTCTGGGCACAGGTTGAGACTGGGCTGAGATCATGTCTTATTGCACAGCTCCATGCCCAGGTCGTTACAGGCCCATCCTTCTCCCATTCTTAGCTAAAAACACTTATTTTCTGTAATGGGAGATGTTATGATCGGGGATGGGATGGTAATGATTTGGGCATGGAACTGTGCAATGTTCCCAGCCCAGTCTCAGGCCATGCCCAGATTGGGGAAAAGGCAGCATGATAATCTCCTTAGTCTTGACCAGAGTACAGCCATTTAATCAACTAGATTTAACTATGAAAATTTCCACACCTGGGCATAATTATTGGTAACTCATCCCTCAAACATCCCTCAAATGTGGATGAAGCGCACGTGTATGAATGCCTGGCGTGCTTCCTCAATCGCCATGGTATCGTCACTCCCTCTAGCATCTCTCATCACTCCCTCTAGCATCCCTGAATCATTGAAAGGGAGCAGATTTCCTCTGAATGGAAACTGTGTTCAGAGGAAATCCGCTCCCCTGGAATGAATCAGGGATGCTAGAGGAAGTGATGATTCCATGATGATTGAGGAAGCGCACCAGACATTCACACATGTGCGCCTCCTCCATGTTTGAGGGATGTTTCAAGGACAAGTTACCAGCGGTTCTGCCAGGTATGGAAATCTTCTATGCCGTGACTCATTGAATGTGTACATCATAGTTGGAACTAACCAGGAGGAATCTAGCTATTATGTCTGGAGAGCAAAATGATATATCACACAAACACTCATGTCAACAAATATGGTTCTTTTGTTTGGAATCTACTTTATGCCACAAATTCTTTCAGGCTATTTGCTGTGCAGACCTTGAATGGTTTAATGAAAATTCTAAAACTGTTTCCAAAGTGTCAGCAATTTATTTTAGAAAAACACACATACACAGAATGTTGTTATGCATTCAGCAGGCAAGAGCTTTTATATTCTTCAGTTCTAATAACCTCTCACTTTTTTTATGGTTTCAACTTTATCACCAGTGAAATTGGGTCTGCCTGATCCAATGTTAACTGCCTTCCTGCAGGTTTAAACCCATGCAAGCAAGCCTCCTGTATTATAGTGTTAATTCTTGGTTTAGAAGGAATGGATGTCGAATGTAATTGTTGGCTTTTTCAGTCATGTATGACATTTAGCCTGCAGTAGGTAGATAAACAACAAATTAAAACTGTATTTTCAAATTTAATGAAATAGGAATGACCAGTTTACAAGACTCTGGTGCTCTTTCAGGTTTTTTTTAAACTAAGTCAGGACCTCTCTCCAATGTACACCTTAGTATAGTGCAAGGATTTAAGTGTGTCAGAAAGGCTGAAAGTAATACTGTCAGAAAACTAGAGTTGATCAAGAGTCTAGGCTTCCAGTAGGGTCACCCAAGACAGAATGCTCCAAGTGGAGACACCGGACTTACATGCATCTATCTTCTTCAGGGAGTAACAGTCAAAGCAGCAGAAAAGAACTGATAGTTCCAACTAATTTACTGTGTATACTCATGTACAAGTTGACCTTGTGTATAGGTCGAGGGAAGGTTCTAGGGTCAAAATCATGGATTTTGATATGACTCGTGGATAGATCAAGGGTAAAACTCAGGGGAGGTGAAGGTTTTAACATCAGACTGAGAAGGGAGTAACGGGGGGGGGGGGGAATGTGCTGCTTGTTGGGCAAGAACTATTCACAGGAATAAGGAAGGACACAAGAAAAATATGACGTTGACACACACACACACACACACACACACACACACACACTCCTGCCTGGCAACTCTTTCAGAAATCACTGCCAAAGCAGGGAAAGTGGGGCATTGCAGGGAGGCTCTGCTTTTAGGATATTTCTCGGCTGCCTTATTGTTTTGACTTGTATATAAGTCGATCCAGGATTTTAAGAGTAAGTTTTTTAGGCATAAATTTTATGACATGTAGTCAAGTATATACAGTAACTAATTCCAAATAATCAGGTACAGGTAACAGAAAGATCCAGAAGGGAAACTACTAGATAGCTGTGGGAAGTGACACTGATGAATGATCTCTCAGACAAAATAGCAGTGGCATTTCAGTTAGTACTCTGTATTGGTAAACCACATCTAAATGCTTTTTACTAGGAAAACTTTACAGATTATCACCCTATACTCTTAAAGTGTTGCTACTCCACTTTAACAGCTCTGGCTGCCTCCTGTTGCAGTCTGGGATTTTCAGTTGAGGAAGGGGCATTTAGAATATTCAGCCAGAGAGCTCTTAGCCTTCAATGAACTACTGCTCTATCACACTAGTGGTCAAACAGGATTTAAACGAGAGTTAAACTAGAGAAAACCAGGAAATGCCTGAAGTTTATCACACAATGTTTTCTGGTTTTCTCTAGTTTAACTCTCATTTAACTCCCATTTGCCCACTAATGTGATAAAGCAATAAGTCCGGAATGCAACAAATCGGTGTATGCTGAAGTCCCATTAAATATAATGACATAGCAAAATAGTATCCTTTATAAAAAATGGAAAATCAAGGTTTGATATTTTAAATGTATACTTTTTGGCAACATTTTCAAACCGTGTATGCTTGAAGCCGTGTATAAAAAATCTGTGTATCAGAAGGGCCGACTGTAGTATAGTAACAGTACTATAAGAGTGTAGTGTGGTATTCTACCCTGTGATGAGACAGTCTAAAATACAGGACTGAAAGATGACTCCCTCAAGTTAAAAGGCACTCAACTACTGGGGAAGAGGAAAACACCAGTATAAAAAAAGCACTATGTCTAAAGTAGCAACTGGGCTCAAACTGAAAGGACATTCAGCTGCTGATATGCTGAGGGGGAAGGGAAAATCCAGAGCAACACAACTCATGGGATAGGAACACGAGATTTGAGAAGTATGAAGCTAGAAATTGTAAAACAAGAAATGGAACACAAGTTCTGAGCAGGGCCATTAATGACTCATACTCCTGGAGTCCTTTGGGCACCAAAGTGTTGATTTTTATATGACCTGTTGATAAGTCGAGGGTTAGATATAAGGAGGCAGCCCAACTGGGATATCGATCACCTTCCCTGCATCTTCCCAGCTGGACAGTTCCTTCGAGAGGCAGTAAAGCTGGGAAGAGTCTGTGGTAGCGATTGATCACCTTCCCTGTCTCTTCCCAACTGGGTTGCCTCCTCCAGAGGCAGCTCGGCTGGGAAGAGGCTCGGGGGATGAAGGCACGCCCTTCGTCTTACTGTATTGACCGTGTATAAGTAGACCCAGGGTTTTGGGGTCAATTTTTTACTTAAGTTTTTCAACGTATACACAAGTATATACAGTACTTAATTTCATTCAGTAATTCAACCAGTGAAACATTTTTCAGTGCTTTATTTTCAAAAGATCCCCTCTGTTGGATTTTTTTCTTGTATTATTGCTGTGAAAGATATGGAAGTCTAGAAACCCTAAGAATTATGTATCATGGAAATTTTGATATCAGCTTCTTCTGATTGAGTCATGGAAGCCAAAGCTCAGTGTGGGTCAGTATGAATATTTAGGTTTATTTCGCTTGTGTCAGCCCTTAGAGCTGATGCATATGCTCAGGGCGGGCACATAATTTGTGGATGCATTATAGCAGAACATGATTATGCGATCACTTGTGTGAACATTCTTACACATTAGGGAAGACTTTTCCCACATAAAGGCAGGTTAAGAGCAGGCAAGAAGATACTTTCAAATCAGCAGTCCCCACTGTACAATGTAAGGTGCTGCTTTCACATGGAGGACTGTACTATATTTCTGCCTGGGGAAAAAAAGAGTCCTAAGATGCCTAAGCTAACATTTAAAATATATTTTGTAATCTATTAAAAAAAACATTCAGGGGAATCATCCAATTTATACTGAAATACCAGAGTCACATGAGGGTTTTTTTTGGGGGGGGGTATAGTTGCTGGATATACTTTCAAGTCAAGGTATACAAAAGCAAAAGACTTTGTTGTTTAGACTTGCAATGTCAGAAGAATCAGAAAGTTTCCTTTTGAAGATGCAAAGGGGGGACAGTCCTTTAGATATGTATAGCACAGACCCTTTAGCCTGGAACTAGTAATGACCAGGAGAACTGACCTTATCACTACTGATAAGTGGAGTCAGTGATATGTAGGGCCGGCTAAGAAACAGTAAAAGAGGAAGCCTGTATGAGGTCTGCTTCCTCCTTTGGTGTTCTTGGGGTAATGTGTAAAGTCTTCATGGCAATGTATTAGGTGTTCCTGTACTAGAGTGTGGGGAAAGTGTGCACATGCACATTATTTCCCAGTATTGTTCAGAGCCTTAGTCTTGCAGCAAAGACTTTTTTTTAAGTACTGTTGTGGCCTGGGGATATTTAAAAGCATTACCAAAGGAGTTCCATCAACACGACTTTGATTTCTACATTATATTTAACTGAGGATAAGGTTCTTGCTCTGTGTATGTGTATGTGTTTTGTGTTTAAATGTGAATAACAGCCATCATGCTAATAGCAATGTCCAGATGTTTGCCTGAACTCAAGGACAGTTAAATATGTAGTGGAAACATAAACACACATGTAAGTAAGACTTAATCCCCTAATAGCCCTGTGAGACTTCTGTTAATAATAACCAGCTTTTCACACTGATGTTTAGTTAGTTAATAACCAATTTTTCACACTATTTTTTTCAGCTTCTATTAAGTGCTGCTAACTTATCCAAGTGCTACTAAGTTAGTATGGATCCAACTTTGGATTTGTGAGCTGTCCATGATGTTGCCGCAGCTCCAGCAAACTTTTAACAGTTTTGGGGAGACAGATTTTATATTTATTGCTTCTCACAAATGGTTGCATTTCCACAGCTGCAAATCCTTACTCTTCTGTTATAAATAAGAGAAATTATAGCCAAGGTATACCAAAAAAGGGAGTTAGTAAAACTCTCAGCTTTACCCAATTCATAGGGAACATTTGCAGTGGCCCATAGTGAAGATACTCATGTTCCTTTTGTTCCATTCAGATTCTCTTGTGCAGCCTTTTTTTTGCTGTTGCTTGTAACATGGATTGCAGAACTGCATTTTATTCCTAATTCTTTATTTGCAATCCATGGTCTATATACCACAAAAGCTTTCTACAGCGATATTTCAAGATGTACTGTATAACCAAACTTGTACTAGCCTGTAAAAATGATTTAGTGTGTGGAAACAGCAAAAAAAAAAAAATGTTATTTTTTTAAAGAGATGCTCTTTGAAAAATGCTCCACACTGGTGCCACAAAACTTCATTCAAAATCTCACCACTCTTATTTCTCCTCTCTGTAATTTCTTTAATGTTTTCTTCAACTTCTCCACTGCTGTGATGAACTCCAGCTAATTATTTCCCCAGTTCCTGTTTGAGTCAAAGGAAACCCATTCTCATGAAACCTCCTTTTGGGGTATAAGTCTGTGAGTAAGTTTTAAACTTATGAATATTTAAGTGGTTTGGAATTTACTCAAATATGTTCTGCCATTTCTATAACTAGATCTGTTTGGATTTCAAAATACCACAAGAAAGGCTAATGCGTGTGCAGAATGTAGTGAGCCTTAAAAAACAAACTTCTATATGCAGTTCATTAACCTTTTGCAGACTGTTTGCTCTCACTGTTTAAAACAGTTCTGTTTCAGAGACAGCATATACTTCGCATTTTATATCATGGGCGAGAATAATTTAGATAACTGAATTAGATGTTTAAAAATATAGATTATAGATTGATTTTCTCAAACTGCTTTATTTATGGTAATATAATTTGGTAGTATAATTACCATATAATAGCTTGGAAGAGTCAATATTTTTTGGACTGCCCAGTGTCCTCCACCCAATGGCTGGCTGGAGGACTCTGGAAGACCTGGCCCAAAAAAGTTGATGGACAGAATTCACTAGGAAAGTTAGAAAAGCATAATCTAGAGTTACACATTCATGACGTGTTCATATTCACAATCCCTGGATACTCACTAGTTTAGGGAATATGTAGGGAACATAAAAGTCCTCCAGTCCACACTTATTGGGCAACAGCCACTATAGGTGACAGTGGTCTGTTCCCCTGTCAAATGGGAAGCAGTTGACTGATGCTTCCACCACCACCCCTCCCACGAGCAATCTCTGGTATGAGGGAGAATTGCAATAGCGACTCCGCTTCTGACTTTTGCACTGGAAGTTGCTTATAGGAGTGGGTGGAAACATCATACAGCTGCTTCATGAGGGACACTGCCTGATAGGTGAGGATTATGGGAAACACAGCATACCCAGGTAACTAAAGTGGTAATATATTTGTAGCCATTTTAGTGAATGCCACTCATAGTCCTGAAAAGCAACTTCTGCTTCTCTTGCTATGCAACTGGCAGCCTGGGATTGCATTAACATCATCAGGAGTAGTCCATCTCCTTTGCAGACTTCCAGAAGACTATTCCCTGGATGATTAGGCACTTGCTTTATAAGAAGAACCATGCTGGAAAAAGCAAAGGCATGTGGAGCATTCTAATCTCTCAGTGGCCAACCAGTTACTGTATGTATGGGAAGCCCCCAAGGACTCAAATACACACACTTGCTCTCCAGTAACTGTGATCTATAGAGACACACTTCCTCAGGTACTGGAGGGGAAAGACATCATCATGACCAGCAGACACCATCTAAATTGGCAGCCTGCAATATATGTTGTTCTTGCATATTCCACAATTTAGCTGGGTGAAAAAGTCCTACATTTTATCTGTCAAGAATATTCCACTGTTCAGCTTCAATGGATGATCTCTAGCTTCTAGTATTGTAAGAGAGATGGGAATTTTCTCCCTCTCCATTTTCTCACTCCATACATCATCCATGCACATGTCTAACATACCCTCACTTACTCATCTTTTATCCCAGAAAAGTAGCAGCATCCTTCCCCTTAATATTTCCTGAAGTACTCCCTTATGAATTCAATATGTCTTGAAAAAGCGGTCATTTTATATTAATTTCTGTTTATATAATCCATTACCCACATTCATATTCTGTGTTCTCCCAAATCCCTTTCACTCCCTTCCCTCTATCATTGTAATCATGCTTTTTAAAATCCAACAATTAAAAAAACACTGTTGCTTGGCCTGCAGATTTCTCGGCCTATGTGTGCTCACTCACTCAGGTGTGAATCAATGGTCACAGAATGTTTTTTCGTCCCTTCCTGGATTCTAAATACATTACCTTTTGAAAACAGTTAGTTGCTGTCAGGATAATTGCTGGCTTAGGAAACGTAGGACATTTTTCTTTTTGTTTTGAAAATGCATTGGCAAGACTTTTTGCATAGGCTGCAATCCTGAAATTGATGAAATGTGTGAAGAGACAATGCTGTTTGGAAGGCCATTTGTGTGTGTGGAATATCTCTGTGGAATGAAAAGGATAGCCAACCCCAAAGTTGTTTATGTGTGTGGTTGTGTTTCTGTCACTGTAGGCTTGGCTCCGGGCAAGGATACATCCTTTACTTGTGTAGACTGCTCGACAGTTAAACTGTTTAACTGGCTGGGAAAATAGGTTATAAAGGCAGGTTTCAGGTGTTTATGTACTGATAGAGGGAATCCAAATGGTGCAGGCATGATTGGTGGCTTTTGGTCTTTTCCATGGGAGGTGATTGGTGTGAAATGCTCAGCTTAGTGGTGTGATGGAAAGTAGGAGCTAGGAAATGTGATTTGTTGCTCCTCTGGAAAGGGGTTCTGTCTGAAAGAATAAAATGCAGAACCAGAGAATAGGGGTGGTTTCAGTTGGGAGAATCACAGTCAGGAGAGAAGACAGAAAGAAGACAGCGGCATCATCAAGATATTGAGATTGTTTGTCACTGAGTGTGAGCTCCCATGAGATATGCAAAAGTGAGATTCACAGTTGCAGTTGAGAATAAACTATGAAGTTCTGATAAATCTGCAAAAGAGAGAGAACAGTGCCATTTTGCAGAATTAATTGTACATATTAGAATGGGTTTGTTAGCCTGGTTTATTGTTTCGAGGGATGAAGTACATATATTCTGCACCCAAACAACCACAACAACAACCCAAAGCAGTGTGTCTTCAAGCAAGGAAAAATGTGTAGTTCAACAAAATTCTTCTTCTACCTCATACCATATCCCCAACTATTTTTAAGTGTCTTTGTATTTTATTTAACCTGAGTCTCTTGGTCTTTAAACGGAAACACAAATAAAACTATGCCAGTCTGCAAAATAATGTCTCTTGCTAAATACTGCATATCTATATATTGAATATCTTCTCCACTGAGGCCCTTGTTTGCCAGCTGATGAAGCTGCAGAATGTATTCCCATGCATGAAATGTTTATCTTTACAGTACAGTATATTGAGACAGGACTGCCTGCATTGACTTGAATTTCTTTGCTACCTATTGAGTCTACTGATGTATTTCCTTAACAGCGATTAAACACCCTCTTTAGTTGTATCACCATTATTACAGAGTAACTGGTCGCCAACACAAGGCAATCCTAGACAGAAGGGTTAATACCCTTCTTTTCCCATAACAAGGAAAATCTGGTTCAATTTGCAACTGGGTCACAGTTTACTCACTGTGTTAAAGAGAGTGTATGTCTAAGTGTGGTGTGTGAAACATCACATTTGTAATAAGATGTCTTTTCATACTGCAATTATAGTGCTATGATTCTGCTTTAAAAGCCATGGCAACTTACCATGGGATGCTGGGATTTGCAGTTTAGGGAGGGATATATGGAATTTTCATGAGACTAGGTTGTTTAGTGGTATGAGTGTTGGACTAGGACTCTGGAAGGATTCCCAGTCAGCCATTGAAACCCATTGGGTGACCCTGGGCAAGTCACACTCTCTCAGCCTCAGAGGAAGGCAACGACAAACTGCCTCTAAATAAATCCTGCCAAGAAAATCCTATGACAGGATTGCCTTATTCCGTTGTTTCTAACCCATTGCTCTTCTTAAAACATCTTCTTCCTGTTTCCCCCCATCAATAAAATGTATGGTGATCTGCAACATAGATCACATGCTTTTACATATGAAGGAAATGTTGGGTTCTGAAAGAATAAAATTTAAACAATAGCCCTTAAGCCTCTTTCTTTGAACCTATTGCAAGTTCTCCTCTATGCCTCCAATAGTCCTTTGCTCACCTTCTGATGCCTGAGCATTGCTTTTCTGTTTCATCCTCTGTGTTTGTCTTGCCCTCTTTGATTTTCCCAATCTTTTTATTACATTTGTTTCGTTTTCTTCTTTTCTCTTCTGTCTTGTGCAAATTTCTGTCTGCCTTTGTGTGTGTTCTCTCCCTCCCTCCCTTCTCCTTTTTTTATTTTTTATTTTGGCATCCCTGCTGAAATGATGCATTTCATTGATAATATTAGAAAAAGGTGGCAGGCATAATCCTACCTTATATTTTAAAAATTCAGAAGCATTGTAGAATATTTAAATCTTCGGTGCTGTCTTTTTATGAAGTGCTTTGGTGAAATGCTGTGGATATTAAACAAATCCTCTTACATATGTGTGTGAGAGAGAGAGGCAGAAAGAGGGAGAGAGAGAGAGAGAGAGAATAGGGGGGAAAGAGAAAGTATGCTTACAAATACAATTTCCAGCTTGTTTATGAACAACTTTCCTTGATCAGTGCACCACAAATAGAAACCCATCTCTCTCTTTCATGCTTTCCAGAATTGTAGCTTTATTCTTTGTAGCGGCTACATGGTTTTGTACTTTAAATCACTATAAACAGCATAGGCAGAAAAGAAAGGAGAGAAGGTTGCATAACTCCTATTTTAGTGCCCTTAATTATTCTTGACTCACTGTTGGTATGCCGTTGATTGTACAAGAATTTATAATTTCTGTGAAAATAAATGAACCAGACATGCTTTGTGCTAGAGGCTTTAACAGTGCAGCCAGTTACGCAGGATTCTGCTAAAATGTCACATTCTGAAATGTGTGTGTGTGTGTGTGTATAGCTTTCACCAATTTAATGATGTCAGACTGCATTTTGCCCAAGTAAGAGCTGGTAGAGGGTGAAAATGTGAGCTACATTAAGTTATAAGGCATGGGACAGGACTTCTCCATAAAATATTCAAAATCTAGCTATGCTATTAAGTTCCTTGTTTGTTTGTTTGTTTGTTTGTTTGTTTTTACACAAAATTGGCAGGCAGTCATAACTTCTATCTGACACAGACTTGACTGAACTCAGTCCTGGAAGCTTATGGCCCACCTTAAGAACTGGGATTCACTGTTGAGCTTCTGAAGAATCCAGTGGGAGATATAAAGAGATCACCTGATTATTCATTAAAGGGCTCTTTTAACATTAAGTCCACCTTATGGGGATTACAGCAGCATTAAGGAGCCCTGGTGGTGCAGTGATTAAATGCCTGTACTGCAGCCATTCACTCAAAACCACAAGGTTGCGAGTTCAAGACCAGCAAAAGGGCCCAAGCTCGACTCAGGCTTGCATCCTTCCGAGGTCGCTAAAATGAGTACCCAGACTGTTGGGGGCAAATTAGCTTACTTGCTAATTAGCTTACTTGCTGTTCACCGCTATGATCTTTGGAATAGCAGTATATAAATAAAACAAATTATTATTATTAATTATTATTTGTCCCTCCTGTGCTTACATGGGAAGAGCCTGTTATATGGTTCAGAGCACTACTGACCCATGACCCAGGCAATCAAGAGAGGAGGGTAATTTGTTATACAACGATATGATTAAGTGCACACCCTTGTTCAAGCTATGGGCAAGCTGTGGGTCAAACAACGTGGTGAATAGCTGGCTTTGGGTTGTACACGTCACAAAGCTAACACCTAAAGAAGAATGTATTTACAGTCTGCCTCTTTCACAGTCAGCCCTCCATATACACAGATTCTGCATCCATGGATTCCACCACCCACAACTTGAAAATATCCCCCCCCCCAAAAAAAAAATCCAAAAAGCAAACCTTGATTTTGCTATTTTGTATAAGGCACAGCATTTTCCTCTGCCATTTTGTATACTAGATTTGAGCATTCATGGATTTTGATATCCACAACAGGGTCCTGGAATCATATACCCAGTAGACTGTGAAACAGGGCACCTGGTAAGGGAGATGGGATCCTGATAGACCACTGCAACTCTGCCTCCCCACTCCTCTGGCCTTGCCAACTGCTGTATGGAGAACCCAGGTGGACAAAGCTGGGAAGGATTAACCCAGCCACGTCTCCCTAATACAAACCAGGTTGTCATGCTCATCCAGGATCAAATCATGGATCAACAGTGTCTTTCCATTCACCAACCTGGCATTGAGCAGCAGCATTTTCAGCCCGGTGTGTGTGTGTGTGTGTGTGTGTGTGTGTGTGTGTGTGTGTGAAATGGCTGATAAATAGTCCATTTCAGTTTACTGTGGCCCTAGTGCATGCTCTATAGAATTTTAATTATGCCCACAAGTTACCAGTAATTTCACATAGAAAATATCACTGGAATCAGAAAAACTGGAATCTGAAGCAAACTGAAATTTGATGCAAGATGATTTCTCAGTGATTGGTCTTGGAGATTCAGGATATTTCTTTATGACAGTGAGAATGGCCTACCTCTGGGGTAACTAATTAAAATCCAGTCTTCTGTTATCAAACATGAAATTGGCTTCAACAGTTCATTAGGTATGTAACTGCAAAGGGCTCAAAAATGGCATAGAACTTGTGGGTGACATATATGAAATCCAGAGATGTACACAGGAAAAGGAAAAAGCATATCACCCCTGTTGTTGCTCTGTCTTGTGTTAATAAATCAGAATAAGTGGCATCAACATATGAACAGGAGGATATTTACTTTGCAAAGGAACATGAATTTCATGGTGTACGAAACAGGTACAAAATGCATAATGCTTACTGATGTGGCTGGAGGTTAACATAAGACTATGGCAGCAGTAGCCAATAATAAGGCATGCTCTTGCTGTAAAGTAGTTTTGGTTTGGAATTTTTCCATGTGGTTTTCAGATAACAGGGCAAACAGAGCTATTGCCACAAACATGCTCTGGAGGATTTCATTTGACTGGAGAAATATATCAAGCAGGCCTGGGTGGGATCATTTGGAAACACATTTGCCAAAGCCACTATCTGCTGAAGGAGCCTGTTTGCTTGATAGGGATGAGTAATGCAGTATTATAAAGATAGACTGACCTTTATGAGACCTTGATTGCAAAAGTTAAGAAAATATTTCTGCTGTGAAAACTAGTATAATGTAGCAAGCAGACAGGCATATTTATTAAGAAAGAAATTGCATTTTGAAAATAGAGGAGAAAGCCTTGCATGTAAATATTTTGCCTAATTTCTCAAAGTTTAAGGTGATTTTAAATAGTTTATATGCTGTTGTCCCCTATGTCTATAACCCATAGTACTCCTGGGCCAGCCAAATAATGTCTTAAGTATGACACAACTATAATTTAGATACACAGTGTTCCAGTGCCCCCTGCAGTTTGGATATGTTAACTTGATGATTTGTGGAGAACAGATGCCTTTCAGGTTTTTTTTGTTCCTGTTTTTCATTTTTGTAATGTACCTGTTGAATCGCATATGATCTAAAACCCTTTGGATCATCATGTCTATTTTTATACCAAAAGATCTGAAAGCCGCCAATGGCTGTGAGCTTATTATTTCAAATCCAGGAGTTCAAAGATGAAGTGAACAATGCATTCTTGAATTTAAGAAAAGCAAAGATATCTTACAATCTAACTGAGCTTTTTGCATGCAATATGCAAAGAATCTGTCTGTCTTCAGTTGTAGAACACATGGTTTGCCTGCAGGACATCCCAGGTTCAATGCCTGACATCTCTAGCATAAAAAGAATTTTCAACAGCTGAGCTGAAAGACTACAGAAACCACTGGCAGGTGGCTCTGATGCCAATGGGGTAGTGAATCCATTCTGCATTTTAGTCTGAAATTTAAAAGGAACTATCTTTCCAAGGTACTGAACCCATTGGGGATAGTGCTGAGTACCTTGATAGCTACTTTAATCTTCAAACTAAGACGAAGTGAAAATGGAACCACCAGGCTCCACTGGAGAGTAGCCAAGAGTAGGTAGAGAGTCCAGCACTCAGACTTATTGTAAGATAGCTTCATATGTTCATATGCATTAGTTGAACACAGCAGCATAGGACTGTAACTCAGGACTCCATTAATCTACTTAAAAGTCACTGCAAAGGGATTTAAACACTGTAACAATGTGCAGCTCACATCAGAGCTGATTAGTACATTTTTGCAGTCTTCTGAGAATCACTTCTGCATAGCATTCTGCTTCAGTCACATGTGAGCAAGTGAACTCAATGAGCAGATAAAATTATGTGATTCTTTCCTTTCCATGGAAACGTCACACTGTTCCACAACAGATACATGGATATGCGGAGGAAAGAACTATATATGCTACAGCCTGGAGCATTAGATTATGCAATCTGATGGTGTAAACCTATTGAAATCTATAATTTGGTAAAGGACAAGAGCCAGCATAGCTACATAACTTTTACTTTCTCTCTCACTCTTTTCTTGGAGGGGTTGCTCAAGTGCAGTGGCTTGCAATTCTAAAATTCAAGATAGGCTTTAAACTTAGACAGTTTGTCTCTTTAATACTGTGGGAAACTGCCATGGTAATATCTGGTCTTCTTTCCTTCTTCATTCCATCTCCCAAGTTCATAAATTTTGGCAGGTGTAAACATACATAAAGTGAATTGTCAGTGCTTGGGCAGTGGGGTCTTTTCTTTCTATATACACTTCTTGATGTCCTTCTGTTACCTAGACGTCACCACAATCGTTTGTTTGTTTGTTTGTTTCCCACCCTTTCCCCAAAACTAGGAGTCAGAATGGAGGTACCAGATTGGGGGTGAGGGGATGATGCATACAGAATGGGAGCATTTTTAAAATTTATTTATTCAATGTATACTCCATATTTCTCCTGCCAAGAATCTCAAGGAAGCTTACAAAATTTACAATGAAATTATTACAAAGCAATTAATCCTCAGTTCTATTAAAACCACATAGTGAAAAACAATTTAAAATACATTGAAAGCATAATTAAAACATATACAAATCAAAAGGCAGAGCACATCATTTTGAATGCCTTTCTGCCATATGATTAGAATCAGGCAAAGGCCTACTGAAATGAAAAGGTCTTAAGTTGCCAGTGGAAATAGAGCAGGGAGGCGGCTAAACAGGCTTCTTGTGGGAGGGAGTTCCACAGTACTGGAGCAGCCATTGAAAAGGTTCTCTCCTGCATCATCACCAACTGGATCCGTAATGGTGGGACCAAGAGAAAGCCCAGTCCAATACCAACAGACATGAAATGTTAACATACATCTTTGTTCCGTTCAGCTCCAGAGTGGTGAGAATTTAAAGCAGTCTCCAACTGGCAGACATAAACTTTGATGATTCAGGTAGCCAAAAGAAAAGAAAAGAAAGGGGGGGGGGAATAGTTTGCGACCAAGATCTCCCAGATAATCCAGCACAGTGACTGCACATTGTATATCTGTCCCTAATTTGTCCCAGAGGGAAGAAAAGCCCGTCAGTAAGAGCACTATGAAACATAGCCAAATGGATGGGAGATCCTTTTAAGAATGAATGCAAGATGATATCATATAATAATAGTCCATGTATCTTTAACTTTAAAAAAATCCCTTGTTTTTAGTAATAAGAAATGACAAGGAGTACCTTCAGGCAAATATAGCTCACCTTGGGTGGTAGTATATGGAATGAGAACAGAGGCCAAGTGACATTAGATGGAGTACCAATTGATCAGTTGGCAGTTTGCCTTAAAAGGAACTATTTCAAGTGGGCTGTTGGAATTAAGCAATTTAAAATAATTGTGTCTCTAAATAGATCCATTCAATTCTGATGCATTATTAACGCTAGAGTTATTTCATTATCATTTGTTCTCCGTCAAAAGTTAAACCTTCCTTTGTGAATCTGATTTTAAATCTGGAAAATGTAAAGACATTTGAGCTGAGTCAGAGGGGTTAAGAAAATTTTACTGATAAAGTATGAAGCAGTATAATGACCTAGAAGATCTGGCCAGAATCACTCCAAATGTCCCATTAAATATGACTCAACCAAATTAGCAAAATGAAAATTGTTATTTGTTGATCTCAGTTCTTTTATATGCACATGGATCAACTTCATTAATTGGCAATGAATTTGCCAGTACATTAACCACCACATTTTTAAACCCATTATCTACCAGTGAAATTACCTATATAAAATATGAATACATATTTGTATGTATGTATGTATGTATGTATGTATATGTGTGTGTGTGTGTGTGTTCACATTTTAGATAGGTAATTTCACTGGTGTCCTTTGTACAAAAGGTATGGGGGAAGGTCATCCATATTACAGGGCCCAAACAGACAGGCCAAAATAAAGCTGCTTCGGGTCACTTTGGAGGTATGCTGTTTAAATGATGCAAACTCCCTAAGAGGCCGGAAGCCACGCCAAAGCCACACTCCAGTCCTAAAGACTGGAGTGCAGCTTTGGTGCAGCTTCTGGCCTCTTAAGATGTGTGTCATTTAAACAGCATACCTCCAAAGTGACCCAAAGCAGCTTTATTTTGGCCTGTCTGTTCAAGCCCATAGAATACTATTATTT
Source organism: Sceloporus undulatus (assembly GCF_019175285.1). Lineage (NCBI taxonomy): Eukaryota > Metazoa > Chordata > Lepidosauria > Squamata > Phrynosomatidae > Sceloporus > Sceloporus undulatus. The sequence goes on from NC_056522.1 coordinate 132,242,547, forward strand.
GCACCATATCTTGATCAAAGAAATGACCCATTGGTGGCTGGTAACCCCTACATCTCTGAATCTGAATCATGCCAATATAATAATAATTTTAAAAAGCAGGATAAAAATGTGGTCTGGCATATAGTATTGCAGTTACAGTTCTGCAATCTAGGTTTACTGATCTATAATTGTTGTGTATTCAGTGAAACTACTTAACCTTACTGTAAAACTAGGTAAATGCCACTGCAACCCACCTTAAGAACCAGCAATCAGTTAAGGTGAAAGAGATCTATTCAGCTTCCAGTCAGGGCTAAAAGAGGATGATATTCACACACAGGGTGAGACTTTGACAATCAGAATCAGGACCTAATCACAAGTGCTTATCATAGCCCTGCTCACTGATGGAAGAGGACTGAAGCATCCTCCTCCTTGCTAAACAGACCTTTTTTTTAACTTTATTTTTTTCTACAAATGTATACATTTCATTCAAGTAATATACAATTGAGGCCCAGTACAGCCAGGTGCTTTGTGCCAGCCTGGTGCTGAAATTAAGGCTAAGTAGGACTGGGTTTCCACATATGCCCAGCCCTCCTATTGGTGCCCATGTGCCATCTTGCTGCGCCCCCATCCATATGGGGTGCACGATAATGACATCCACACGTCACAGTGCCACCCCACATGGATGTCATCATTGCATTCGAGTGTGCCAATGGCACCTCTCATGTGACCTAAAAAGAAACCACCAGGGGCCGCACCATTTGGTTGGCACGGTCTCCATCCATGGTGTCTCACCATCCTTTTCTGCCAATCTGTACAGCCCCTGAATTTATATGCTAAAATAAAATACTACTTCAAACAAACTTCCTCTAGGTCTCATGCATGGTCATCCTTTCTTCCTGCTGTTATGTATTCAAACATTATTGTTCTTATGTTATTTTATGATATATGATCATATAGCTAAACAGTATTCAAAGGTTTTAAGTTGTATAATAATTCCACCTCTGAACAGACCTTCTTCATCCAATCTACCTGCTGGCTCTTAAGTGGGGGGGAGTTAGGCCCTCCGCATCCACCGATTCTGTATCCACAGATTCAACCATCCATGGCTTGGAAATATTTAAAAAATGATATAAATTCTGAAAAGCAACCCTTATTTTATATAAGGGACATTATTTTACTATGCACTGTATTTAATGGGACTCAAGCAGTCATAGATTTTACTATCCATGGGTGGGGAGGGCAGGAACCTAACCCTAGTGGATACCAAGGGCCCACTGTACTTAGCTATACAGATATAACTAAGTAACTGATGTAGAATATCAGTGGGACTAAATAAATGGTCTCACAAGTTACTATAATCATGCAATGATTTCTTTCAGAAATGTTCTATACTTCTCTATCACTCCTAACACGGGGAAAAAACTGAAATGTTGACATTTTATTGCAGTTGATCATTCTCCCAGCTTTTTCTGGTCTCATTTTGGCCTTGAGTATCTCAATCCATATTTCGTTATATGTTATCTCCTCTTATACCTCCTGTCTTAAAGAGAAGGCCTTGACATGTAATTGAGAAAAAGCATCTCTGCCAAATGAAATCTAGGCTCCAATTTCCAAGGACACAGAGTGAATTAATATGACCAGGCTCTGCACAGTGAAAGTTTATTGCAGGGTGGCTATAACCTCATAAAGAGGATACTGTGTAGCCTTCACTTTTGTGGAGAGTTGGTAGGACAAGACTTACCTGCTTGTTTGGAACCCTGAGGATACTACCTCAGTTCCCATATTTCTAGCTTCCTTCAGCCTCAAGTTAGAATTTCCTCCCTGCTCTTATTAGCGTACATTTTAACAGAGTATTTCCTGTTGCTTTGGGAGATCTTCAACCTTCTCTTTACTAACCACAACAATTCTTCTAAACGTAGAGGTGGGAATTGTGTACTCCTCCAGATATTGTTGATTTGTGACTCCTGTTGTCCCTCATCGTTGGTTATGCTGGCTAGGGTTCATGGGATTTATTGTCCATCTGTACCTGCAGGGCTGCAAAATACTGACCCCATTTCTAACTATGCCTCACTCTTTTAAACCCCATAAATTCTGAGATTGTCCAAGATAAGAACAATAGTAAGAACAGTTCAGACAAACAACAACTTCTCCAGAAAGCATTTGGCATTCATTGAGAAGAGATGGTTGTGTTCATCACTGATCATTGTGTTTTTAAAGCTTAGTATAATTCCAGAATGAAGGAGAAATTCTGAATGGGGAATCTCTGAGTAGAAAATGAATCTACAAAAATATTGGTTCCTTTTCATTGTAGACCAAAAAAGTAATATTTCCCACTTTTTCTATGTTGTCTTTTTTTTCTATGTTGTCTTCTTTGGCCACTTAAAATGATCTCTTCCCATTCCAAACTGGCAAAGTCATCCAGCATCTTCATTGCTACTACTTTCTATGGAAGGTGGCTCTCATTTTTTTCCCATGAATGGTGTTTACCCTAGATAGGTATCCCTATTTCCAGTTTTACATACACTTCTAGCCCAAAAGGTGAGGTGTTCCTGGTGTTCACAGGTTGTGTTGGGTGGATGTCTGCACTCAGTCTCATAGCCTGTCTCTATGGCAGTTTATTGTTTATGGTCCCCATCTCAGCAGTGCAGGAGAGCAATAAGAGTGCTAACAGGAGCTTCACGAAGCAAATGGATTGTAAAGCACTGCTTTAGTACAAAGAAGAAGAAGAGGAGGAGGAAGAAGAACAGCTTCAGAACAGCTTTTTGTCCTATAGCAGACAGGACAAAGAGAATTACAAACCAAGCTATACTTGCCCTATGGGGGCCACGCTTATATGGCTCATTAGCTGAATGAAAGATTCTGACAATTATTACTCTCTCTGGATAGGCAGAGTTATCAGGCACAAATGGCTGTAAAAGAAGGCTTTTCCCCACCATAAGCTTTAATTAAAATTGCCTAGAAAGTTTAGGTATGAAGCAGAAGTTACAAATGTGAAATGTCAGCATGATCTAAAGCCTGTGGAGCTTACTGCTACATAGGTAACTGTGCCTAGGACTGAAGCCTAAGGCAGAATTTGTTTGTTTGTTTGTTTGTTTGTTTGTTTTAAAGGGTTAAAAGTTGCACACCTTCTAAAATGCATAATGATGTTTACTATTTATGATTGGTGGTACAAAATGCAGAGGAGCACAATAACTGTGTCTGCTCATCAGTTCTAGTATTAATTGCAAACATGAACAGGAAGAACTGCCTGTTTAACTTTGAGGAGATGTATCAAAATGTCTGCATAATAAGTAGTAGATCATTCCTGCATTTGCAAAAGTAAAAGATATTAAGTGAAACTGTGAACACCTGCAAAATTCACACAGTACTCTTTTGACGCAGCTGTTGTTCACTCCAGATTACTGGAGATATGGGTTTCTCCTCTTATATTGTCACAAATCTTTGTGGGCTAGGGTTGGAGGATGATGATCACCACTGTAACAACATGCACTGAGCTTCCTCTGATTATGAGCAAATATTTGAGCATTCAGCTGCTACTCTGCAATAAGGTTTGGTTAAGAATTTGGTTCATTCTTCTATAACTGGACACCTGCTTTAAAGCAGGGGAGGGGAGGTCCAGCGAGGGGCAAAATTAACACACACACACACACACACACACACACACACCAAAAAGAGATAAGAGTTCTTTGCTCCTCATGTCATTTTCCTTCAGTCCCAACATTTTTAGCATAACAGTAACTTAAAATTTCAGCTGAGGATTTAGAAATAGAATTTAAGCCTCCAGAGAAAAGGGGCAGGCAAAGTTAACAAGGGAATATGAATACAGAGCATCTAAGAGTTCCAAGTGTGAGTGAGTTCAGTGTCTCCTTCTCTGCAATGTTAGAAATTTGCGGACAGAAGGAAAATTTCATTGGAGAGTAGAATTCTTATTTTGGGGGGACAATGCCTTCATATTGCCCCTCCCATAATTACATCCCAGGGAGGGACATTTATGGTCCTCTGGGTGTTGTTGGACTGCAACACCCACCCATCCTATCTGACATAGCCAGTAGTGATGCATAATGCCTCCAAAAATTCTGGAGGATCCCATGTTCTCCATCTCTGCCTTAGAATCTTTCCTGTGAAATCTTTTCATTTCAATTCAACCTAAGTACTCCCACTAGACACAGTGCCCCAGATATTCCTGGACTTCAGCTCCCAGAAGCTCCAGCTGGCAGGGCCAGTGTTCAAGAATTATGGGAGATGCAGCCCAACAACATCTGGAGACCCAAGTTTTTGAATCACTTGATGTAGAAGTGAAACAAAATATCCAAGCTCTGCCCTGTTCTAGTCCTTTCTTGCTGGCAAGGAGAAAATACTGGGTGGAGTGGAAACTGCTGGGACCTCAGAAGTATTATAGGCTAGTTATAAGAAAAAGCAAACTGAGAAGTAAACATCCCTAAATTGTAGCTGAAGGTCAAGTGTGGCCCTCCCTTAGCTAGAGAGAGGTATTGATTCAGTACTGAGAGGTCCAGTGCTCAGTACTGGCTCTCTTCTGGGAATATATTAATTGTCCAAATATGGCACCAACAAACTAAGCATAATCTCTTCCTAGAAAGAAATGATAATAGCAACACCAGAATCATTATAGTGAACTACACATTATATCCAGAATAAAAGGAGAGTACAAGAGGAGACAGTACAGTAGATAGTACATTAGCCATATTCTGAAACTTTTAGCTCAAGTGGGTCGTCTGTGTACTGCTCTCTCACACTGAAAAAACACACAACAGAACTCTACATATGGTAAACTGGCAGAGCAGTGAAAGAGGTAAGCTAAAATAGTCTTGGCCACTTTCTGGTCTGTCAGCTTTTATTCAACTACAAATCCCATGACCCCTATCTATTGGCTATGTTGACAAGGGCTAATGGAAGTTGCAGTGCAACAACCTCACTGATAGTCCACCTCTGTGCTAAACTTTTCACCTCATTTTCTTCTTGAAGTTGCCGAAAAAAACTGGAAATTGCAGCCTCCCATCTGCAGACATGGTGCCTTCCAAGATTCCTGCCAACTTATTCTATTGCCTCCTGTGTTGTTACTAGAGCAGCTTCCACTTCTCCTGTCATGGAGATGTAGGATATGAGGGCATCTCAACCACATTGAGGATGTTGCTCTTCAAAAAGGATTTGTGCCTCCCGAAGAAATTTCCCTGCAATCCCCAAATTTCTAGCATTTCAGTAACTTAAAATTCAGTTGAGCAGGTAGAAAACAAAGTTTAGTCATCCAAAGAACAGGGGAAAGCAAAGTTGCCAAGGGGGGAGGTAAATATAAGTGGTTGAGACATGAAAGGTTTTCAATCGTTCACTCTCTGCAGTGCTAGAAATGTGGAAAATGGAGGATAATTTCATTTGTGAGAGGGTAGAATTCCCTCATTTAAACTCCCACCATACTCATGGCAGTACCTGACTGTATGGCTTTCTCCTGTGGGACAAGCATGCTTACAAATGGGGTACCACTTCACATAGGGTCATTTAAACATTCTCTCAGCTTTGTGGGAGCTGCTTAAATTAAACTTTGCCCCTTGAGTTTAGGTTGATATTTGAAGGGGCTTGAAGATTCCTTTTGTGAGACCTTTCATCTGACCTGTCCCAGACCATGGAAGATCCACATAAATTCAAACTAGATAATGAGGAAATCAAAATAGTTAGATTCCCATACCTTGGATCAAATATTGATCAGAATGGAGACTGCATTCTGGAATCTTGGGATCTGTAGTTTGTTGTAGCACCAGATCTCCCTGACCCAGACTTCCATTGCATTGAGCCATGGGAGTTAAAGCAGTGTCAAACTGCATTAATTCTACAGTGGGGATGCAGCCCGATACATTTATGAAACAGTCATTGGAATTCAAAGCTTACAACACATATTACAGATGTCTGGTAGATGTATTTTGTTATAGGGATGTAATTTTTGCTATGTTAGATATGGGGGCAACTGAAGGAAAATTACATTTGGGAAATTCCTAAGGGGGCAATGTCCTCATTTTGTGCCCCACCACCATAGCTATACAGTACCTCTGTTTCTGGGCCAGTTTGTTTGGAAAATTTAGGGCCAATTCACTTGTGGGATTTGGAGCAGATCTTTATTTAATTTCTTTATTTCCATAGCTCACAGCGTTCTATGGTAGTTGCATGAAAATCTTGAGGCATTTGTATTAAAACTCCTGTATGTCTTTCTCTGGAAGCAAAGTAATACCTCTGCCTGTAAAGAACACTTGAAAGGTATTTGCCCTAAATTTTTTACATGGGATTATATGGAAGAACACTTGGTTCTTACTGTTACTCAACTGTATCTTGTACTGTAACAGAGTGATCTGCAGTGTTACTTAACAGCGGTAGATTGGCTGTGATTGATGAACTTGCTGCAATCTAGACACCTGAACAAAAACCAAAGAAAAAAATCTTCTTTAGCATGCATTTATTTTCTTTTCAGTAGCTTTAGGACGATGCGCCAGATTTTCTTACATAAATTTTGTGCTGGTTATAGAAGCCAAATTTCCAGCAGCTACAAATGCAGATTACAAGCATCTGTTCATGTGATTACAAATTTGATATAAAGTGACTTTCCTCCCCACCCCACTCCATCCTGTAAGTGATTCTTAGAGAGACTCCATGGAATGGCAAAACTATGCTTTCCTCTTGGATACAGCTGTTATGTGCGACTTATTTTGAGAAATGAAGAGATGTTATCACTGGTATAAAGAGCCATCAGCTATTTAATAAAAAAAATCCCAAAGATCTAATTTTAGGTTGAGGTGATTTCATGCTACTCATTATGTCAAGCTAAACACATGCTCTGAAATTACATGTTTGAATACACACATACATATATCTCCAAATATTTGGCTTAAAGTAAATATCCAGTACTAGTGCTTGTGTAATAGCAGAACACCTATTACAGTACCATTATGAGTTGCCTGACCAGTTTGTGTCCCCACCCCACCCCTGGCCTGGCAAGTTTAGGCCTTTTCTGGTGGATCTTTAAAAATTATTTCCTCTGACAGATTCAGGAGGCAGCTTCCAGTAATATTTTATCATTTTTCATCAGGAGAAAATGGATCTGTTTTTAGAATTTCAGAGCTTTTCATTAAACTGTAAAAAAGTTTCAGAAAAAATCAAGTCTAATAAAATGAGACACTTAAAAATATAGGACAATAAAATCCATTGAAAATGATTAATTAAAAACTAGATGTAACTGAAGTATTAATAATTAGGGAAATAAATTGGGTCTCACTGTCAGCAGTGATTTTTGTGCATGTATGATGGATAAAAAGAGGTAGCGTGACTCTAACAGTTGGGATGGTATCCAAGAATTTCGTGCTTGTGTCTCTAGGGACATTAAAGAGTCTCTTGAGTCTCAAGGGACATTTACACTCAAAGGTTGAACAGGTTAAGTGGTTGACCATCTTAGCTGGTTCATATCATGATCGCCTACAGTGAATAAAAAATTAATGCACACAGCACAACTGTCTTTCAGACATATTTACTGAGTAAGGTAATGTAAACACACTCAGTACTTTACCTCACCTCACCTTACCATGTCATTGCAAGTAGTTTACCTTACCTTACTGTACTAAGTAAGGTAAGCTAAACATACATACAAATTTAGGACACATCTACACTGTAGAAATAATGCAGTTAGACACCACTTTAACTCTCATGGCTCCATCCTACAGAATCCTGGGATTTGTAGTTTTATGAGGCACCAGGACTCTTTGGCAGAGAACATTAAAGATCTTGTAAATCCCAGGACTCTATAGGATGGAGTGACAATACTAAAGTGGTGCCAAACTGCATTATTTCTACAGTGTAGATTCACCTTTACTCATACATATGGTAATCTGTAAAAAAAAAAAAAAGAGGAGGTCTACTGTACCTTTAATAGTTGTATGGAAGAGAGAATTTTGGTATGTGCAGCGGGCCAAGATGACATTCCTACTGAAATTCTACACGATTATTAAAAATACAGGAGTCCTGGTCTGTTTTACATATGTCCACCCTAGAAGTAAACTTCACCAAAAAAAAAAGCGTACGTAGCATAATACCTCTAGTTTTTCACTTGCTTTGTTTATTTCTAGCCTACTTTATGCTACCATCAGGCTCAAAATGCCTGAGTGCCGGAGTTTTTGGTACTGAAGAGTGCCATAAAAGCCAGGAAAGAATAATATTCTTCACTGAATATTTTTGAAACCTTGCTAAAAGTCACATGAAGCTTTCTCTGACACTATTCTGCTCTGAGTTACAGAAGCTCTCAACATTTCAGTTATTAAATGTCTTTTAAATGTTTCCTAGCTCTTTATTCAAATAGGCATTTTAGTTAAACTGTTTGGAGTCAGGAGTATTACTTATTCATAGCAGTTGGAATGAATTCTGAAGGCACTTGCAGATGTTTGCTCCATTAGTGAGCATGCACAAGCATTTTCCTCCAAAAAAGAGCTAATCAAAGAAAGGCCTGGAAGAAAAAGTTGGAATATAAACCATTGGGGAGGAACAACTATGAAGAACAGTATATCTATAGGTGACAAGGGGCTCATCAACCCCACAATACTCTGTGCATCTCCCAGAGTATTCTGGCCATAAATTCCCCCAGAATTTATCCCATACCTTGCTCTCTTTGCCGAGTGACAACAGGCAGCTGCCTTCCCACACAGTCCCTGTTCATCACCCAGCACGGCTGCTGAGAACAGGAAAGAGGCACCTCAGGTATGCTGTCAATGCTGGGCTCCTTGTTCTGACTCTAAGTGACTCGCACCCATAGAGATGGCACTGGGTCTGAGTGACAAACGGGGACTGTTGGTGGGAAGTCAGCCACCATGGCTACTGAAATGCCCCTGAAATCCAGCAGCAAAAGGTGAGTTTTAAAATGTGGCTTAGGGGGAGGAAGCTCTGAATCAGGTGCAGGCATCATGAAGACAGTCCACACCAGATTCAGGGTTTTGGCCCTGCAGCATGTAAGCAGGATGCAGCGTGGCGGGGGGGGGGGGGAGGAATCGAGTTAAAACACCCATGTAGACAAAGCCTAAGTGGAGGGAGGACAATTAGCAAACCAAGGAAGACAAGTTTTTTTCGACCCCTGACCCTGCACCCCAGAATGCCTGGTGCAACAACAGTCTTAGGCTAAGTTATGAGAGAACAGGAATTCAGCCTGTGCTGTATGAGGTTACACTCCCCATGAAGATGAAGGTTCACAGTTTGGCTTACTCTTAGGTTCATCCCTGAGTACTGAAACTCAGGTTTTTGTGATGGCCAGCAGTGCATTGGCACTGTGAGAGTTTGTAAAACAGATGCTTCTGTTCCTAGAGGCATCTAATGTGGCCACAATGACTCATGCTTTAGTTGCATCCTGTTTGGATTAGTGAAACATACTCTACATGGGGCTATCTTTGAGATGTTCAGAAATTTCAGATATTCCAAATTTCTGCAGCCAGACAAACTACTGACCAACATTGGTTATCAGGAGCATACAACACCCTTATTTCAAAAGCTCCACCTGCTACTAGTCTATTTCTAGTTACAATTAAAAATAATGGTTATGACCTGGAAAGCAACATTGTTACGACTTTTACTTCCTCTAGATAGTCAGGTTCGACTGTCTAGGTTATCTCAAGGACCTTATTTTCCCATACAAGTTTGCCTGGGTTTTGAGATCTTCAAGGGAGGCCCTTCTTGCCATCCCACGAGAGGTGCATGGAAGAAGATTTTCTTAGTGGCTTTGGAACTCCTTTCCTAGTGAAACTAGACTAGCTCTCCATGATATCCTTCCATTAGTTGGTGAAGACTTAGAGGGGAATAGATTTCAATAATGTGTTATATTGTATGTATTTGTTGCTTTTTAATGGAATGTTTTTAAATTGCTTGTAATTATATTGGCAGGTTAATTATAATTTAACTTACATACGTTTCTAAGTGATGTGAACTTTGGTGTGTATCATTTTTAATGCTTGAAAGCTGTTGAATCCCAAGCATGGGGAAAAGCTGGGGGGGGGGGGAATGGAGAGAAAGTAAAGAGAGATGCATATGACTTTTTTTGTGCGGCACATTACATTTGTGTCTCTAATAGAGGCTCATTATTTCATGAAATAACCACTGATGCACTTACAAACAGGGTTCCATCAGAATATATGAGAAAACCTCACATGAAAAAAATGGAAGCAGTACCTCTTCTCCAGAATCCAAAAAAACAACAATGGAGATGTTTTTTAAGTATAGTTTTATTCAAGGTCAGAAACTCAAAAAGACATCTGGCTGTATGCAAGTGCTTCCTGTGTTTTGCTTTGATAAGGCCAACTGAAAGCTGCTGTATTTTTAATTAGCTCTCCTACTCATGTTTGTTACAATGTCTTACAATAATCAACCACAGATTATTTTGCATGCATAAAAATGCACACATTGGAAACATGGCAGTTACATTGGAGCTGTACTTGCAACTTATATTTTCAAAGATGATGAAAATCCTACAGTGCTGTTTAAGCAAACCAGTTTTCTCCCAGGGATTCAGAGTAAAATCTGAAAATCTGCCTAATGTCATAATTGAAAATAACATTAAAAATACAAGGATAGGTACAGAGGGTAATTACATGTGATAACCAATACAACTGCAAACATTAATGCAACAACTGATAATATATAATCATATATATAAATGATGTCAGTTTCTGCTGTCTTGCATTAGCAGCTCATGAACTCAGAAGCATCATACAGTGCTTTTAACCTATTGAAGAAGCACACAAATATTTAGAATAAAAGAGGTGATGATACTCTTAGACCCTAAATATATACAAGAACACTTTGTAATATAGTTGAATATATGAACACTCATGTTTGTTTGAACAGTTTGCGAACCAGTTTATGAGAGCCAGCATGGTGTAGTGCTTTGAGCATTGGACTATAACTCTGAAGATCAGGGTTCGAATCCTTGCTCAGCCATGGGAACCCACAGGGTTACCCTCATCAAGTCATCCTTTCTCAGCCTCAAAGGGAGGCAATGACAAACACCCTCTGAACAAATCTTGCCAAGAAAACCCTATGATAGCCTTAGGGTTTGCATAAATGGGAAACAACTTGAAGGAACACAATAACAATATGCCTTCAATTAGTCTGTTGACTTTTGGTTGACCATGAATTTCATAGGGTTTTCTTAGGCAAGAAATACTCAGGTGTCCAACCAAATAAGGTATGATATATATTCAATAGCAGGAAAATGTAGAGTTTGATTGGTTAGAGACAGAAATTAGAATATAAGTTGGATAATATATAACCGGTTGAGAAAAACAGACAATCCCCTCTTGAAGAATATCTTAGAGATTTGAGTAAAATTGAAGGAAAAATTAATATCCACTGATTCCCCATTAACCCCAGTGGTGATGATGGAGAAATTTCCAGCAAATTTAAAGAGAGAATTAGAAAAGGGATTAAGGGAACAGAAAATAATTAAAATAAAAGATTTGGTAAAAAAAAAGATGGGTAAAACAGAACAAATAAAAGAGAGATTACAAGAGATAAACATAACTTGTGTTAATTGTACACAATTAGAATAGTGGACAATGAAATAGATAAGGGAAAATAATTAATGTAGAGATTATTCAAGATTTGAAAAGATAATTATACAAAGGGAAAATAAAGAACAGAATGGAATTTTAAAAGGTACCACAGGTGACATTTATAAAATAATACTGGAAACTGAAGAACAAAGTGATTACCTTAAAGAAATATGGGACTATGATTTGGAGCATCCAATAAATAGAGTTGGGGGAAAATATGGATTTATGTATTTTGAAAAATATGTCTGTAAGAATACAAGAACATTATTACAAATTAGTTTGTAGATGTTACCTGACTCCAGTAAGATTAAGTCAAACAAATAAGAAATATTCAGTGTTATATTGGAAGGGTTGACACATGCGATGGAGTAGTAAATATGTACAGTAATTTTTAGCAAATGGTATTTGAAGAGATAAGAAAGATAATACGACGAGTCCAGTTATTGCATTATTATTAATTTATGACAAAATTAACTGTACCCAAGCTATTAAGGATTTGATTACAAATTTATTAACAGCAGCAAGATTAATGATGCCGAGAAAATGAAAAACTCAAGATGTCTATCAAATAAAGGAATAGTGTAAAGAAGTTTGGGATATTGCTATTAATGTTAACATGTAGACTTAAAAAATGATTATTGAAAGACAATGTGTTTGGAGACGTATGGAAGAAATTTGTGCTGGCCAAATGACTGTAATAAAGTTATTATTGTATGGAAGAAATTTGTAAAGTATGTTTTTTAAAAGAAAAAAGGTTTATATCTCATACGAGAGCTATTGCAACTTTAAAAAACAAATTAATTAAATGGTAAAAGGGGTGGGATGTACTTTGTAGTAGTGCTGAAAGGATTTGTGTGTGTTATTTGATTTTTAAGTTTATTCATGTGTTTTTAATATAAGTTTTTGAAAGAAGTTTTAAAAGGGAATATTCAGAAGTGGTTTAACAAGCTCCTTCCTCTGAAATATAGCCTACAGAACCTGGTATTTGTTGGTGGTCTCTCATCCATATACTGCTGACTCTGCTTATTTTCCAAGATCAGATATGATCTGGTGCCTTTAAGGTATTTACTAAGTTATAAACCCTATCATAAACCCTATTAAATTCAGTAGGCCCTCTGGGTAATGATGCTCAGGGCCATTAGGTACACAAGAACATCATATTGTTGCTCTGTCTATCCATCCATCCATCCATTGTTATAATTATACTTTTAAAAAAAACTGTTTCCTTGAATCTACTTCCTAGATGGAGAGATGAAATACTAAAGAAAAGAAGAAAGAGTTTTTACACAGCTATCATTTCTTGGAAACTTATTTAAAAGAACAAGTGCATTTTTAGGACAGCCAACAGTCAAAGTCAACATGATGGCAAATAACAATAACCTGAACTGATATTGCTGAGCACATATAAGCCCTGTTAGATGAAGCCAAAGGTCTATCTAGTGTTTGCTCCAGCCTCAGAGGGACAGGCCAGCTTCATCGAGCCTAGCCCAAAGTAAGAAGAAGGCCCTCCCTCCATTCCATCCACCATTACCTGGCCTTAGAGGGAGAGAAAGGTAGACCCATCAGGCCTAGCCAGAGAAAAAAGAAAAGCCATCCCTCCATGCCATCTGACATCATCTTAGCTCCAGAGGGAGTGAAGAACCACTGAACTTGATCCTCTTTCCCACTGCCATTTCCTGCTCCTTTTGTCTCATGTCTTTTTAGATTGTAAGCCTGAAGGCAGGGAACCATCAGAATTACTATGTGTAAGCCGCTCTGAGAGCCTTTGTAGCTGGAGAGTGGGGTATAAATACTCCAAATAAATAAATAAATAAATTTGATACAGAGCCCTTGCCATGTGCTTCTAAAAAGCTCTGCAACAGAGGTTGAAATTGGTGGTCATCCTTCCAGAACTTAACATGAAGTAGCATACTGCTTCTGAACCTAAGGCTTTATTGGTAGAGGTACAAGTATTTCAAGACAGCATATTAAATGAAACTAATTGTGTCCCACAGGTTTCCTGTATCTGGTGGAACATCAGCAATCAACCTTGGCAGTGCTTCTGTGGCAGCCGAAGCACTCAAGTCACCTTTGTCCTCACCTGCTCACCCAGCATTATTATCCATCTGCCAAGAGAACTTGTGCCATAATGGAGGAACTTGCCATCAAATCTTCCTTCTGGATGGTGTGGCCTCTTTTCAGTGTGACTGCCCTCTACATTTCACTGGTCGTTTCTGTGAAAAAGGTAACCCTTCTGTGCTTCACTTTTCATCACTCATCTTAGCTTTGAAAAGTTTGTGGTTCTTTACTGATTATTGATAGTTCTTAGAAGGTGTGGTGTAAGTTGGTTGACTTTCCTGGAAATAAGTTTGTGTGTATTGTTTGTGTTGATCTGCACCACTACACCAAGGATGATGGAGAACAGCTAAATCCTTTGGCAGAAATGGAAGCTTACTGGTGTTCAATGAATGCAGCAACAAACAAAACATATTCTTTTCTCTATCATGCCATACCCCAAACCAAGGAAAGTTTGCCCTTGGAGGCCACTGTGTCTTCCAGCCATGTGTGCCTATTTGCCCTCTGTGGGACATGGCCAAAAGTGTGTACAAGCAAGGGTTTATATTATGTGTAGTGTGCCTTCATGTCATTTTTTACTTCTGGCCTGAAGATAAAAGAAGCTTTTGTGCACAGAAAAGGCTTACACGTGTATCTCCTTCCTTCTAGAAGCACTGAAATGGAGAAACAAAAAGCAAAATCTCCCCCCCCCCCCCACTGCTTCCTATGACTAGTTCAAGAGTTGTGAAAATGGAGGACTGCTAATTTCTTACAGAAGTATGGTCTCATTTCCCTTATCTCCTGGAATACTGTACCTGGATGAACAGTTTGATGATGCCTCCCTGAACTGATGCCTATTCTCTGTGCAAAATAACACCTTTATCAATCCCACTTTAGGCTGTGTGGATACATTCTGACAATCAGAGAGGAAAGACCTTTTTTTTCTTTTCTTTACTTTTCTATTGTGAAAAGCTCATCCTCAAATGGATAATAGGACCTAGTCTGCATGGTGCAGCATGATGTGCCATTCAGCAATACATAAGGGAATGTGATTTTTAGTGTTCCCTGTTTAAAAGTACAATGTAATACATTAGGAGCACATCCAGTCTACTATCTTCTCTGATAGTTTATTACAGTACTTTTCTTTGCAATCTTTTAAATAATGGCTCAAAAATGCAAACTCTCAAAAGCAAATGGAAATGATAACCAGAATCCTGTTGGGCATTATGTGGCCTAATTCCAAGTTACACTAGCAATATTATTTTTTTACTTGCTTATGTAAGACAGTATCCAAAACCCTCTTAATCACAGCTCCATGCCAGATGGCATGGAGTGGCTCTAGAACAGTCCACTGTGTAGTTTCCCTGTGTGGAAGCCTTAACTCTACTGGCATTGAAAAGTCAATATGTGTTGTCATAAGATCTTAATAACATAAGAAGAGTAACTGTTGGCTCAGATGCTTATTGGAAGTCCACAAACAGTCCATGGAAGCAATCATCCTCTTCTGCTGTTATTCCCCAGCAACAGATATTCACTGTTCACCCATTCTAATCCTTGCCAACTCAAAACTCTCTTATTTCACTCCTACCTGATGCTCCCAGGTTTATCAGCTCCAAAACAAACAAAACCAAACAAGTTTCATTTGTATACCACTTCATACCACCTAAGCAATGTCTAAGCAGTTTACAACTGTAAGCTAATTTGCCCCCAACAATCTGGGTACTCATTTTAGCAACCTCAGAAGGATGCAAGCCTGAGTCAAGCTTGAGCCCTTTTGCTGGTCTTGAACTTGCAACCTTATGGTTTTGAGTGAGTGGCTGCAGTGCAGGCATTTAACCACTGCGTCACCAGGGCTTAATATCACCTAAGACCACCACCACCCCTTACCATAGTGAGCAAATTTCTCATTCATATTTTACTCCCCTTAGTTCCCTTATGTTTCTCATGGAAACCAAGTAAAAGTTGTATCTGCTTTAATCACTCTGACCTGATAAGTGGTGTGCTGGGTATGATCATAACTCAAGACAAAACATCAAGCATCAAGAAATATTGTCCAAGAGAAAAATAAAGTTTTAACAATGTAAAATAACACAATACATCCTATGTATTAATCTGTATGAATATCAGTTGCTTCTTTGTCTTTAAAAGATTGCACTGTCTTTTTCAAGTATTTTTAATTATAATTGTCTAAATTTTCTGCCCATTTTTAATTACCTAGCATAACTGGATTACTTTTGAAGTTAAAGCAAATAAAATGCTGAGACTTTTTTTGGGGGGAGGGGGGGAAGGATAAACATCATATGGCAAAAGGGTCAATATCTGTTCCTTTCTTTATTTTCAATCATAGCTCTTTTATTCAATTACTTCCCAGAAACTTCATTTCTTTGATATGTGTGGTATTTGGTTTAAATGACTGTGAGCATCTAAAGCACATTCTCCTTTCGTTGACGCTGGATAATTTCCATTAGTGTTATTGGGAATTACTAGTGTGTAGCAAAATGAAAGAGTGCCCATATTATAATTAAAGCTCTAATACCCTTCTAATAGACTTTCTATTGTATGAAATAAGTACAGGGCAACTACAGCCAAAACTGCACTTGCCAGATTGTCAATATATTTGAAAGTAATGGAAACCCAGGCTGCAATGCTAACTGAAAGTAGGTCATTATACTGTATGCGAATTCAATAAATGACTCTGGACTACAAACGATGACTCCTAGTTAATGAACCTCAGATTTCAAAAAGTAATGATTTTTAAAAATCTTTTCCCCATGTTGGTTGTAAATTAAATTGCATTCATGTATTTCAAATTGATATTGGTGAAGATCTGATCTGTGGGATATTTTGCACATTTGTGTAAATGATGCAGTGAAATTAAAGAAACATTGTGCAGAGGGCAGTTCAGAACCTGCTGCAGGGAGGCAAGGTGTGCTCAACATCTCACCAGCATCTCTTTTTCGCCCAAAGATGCCTTGCAAGCAACTGAGGATCAGCAAGTCAATTCCCATTCTATCCACCCAAGAGACCTACCTAAAAGATCTCTAGAAAGAGAGACTATTTTCTTGGCCCTTTGGTTTTTTGTTGACAACAAGGAGAGCAGGAAGACTGGATTTAGCCCTGAGGTCTTCAGCTGTTGAACTGTAGCCTAGAGAATCCCTTGAAGTCCCAGTACTAAATCAAGTGAGGGTAAGATAGCTTTTAATATGACAACTTCTCACATCAAGTGGAATTGCTCACATTAGTCCCATTTCATTGCTTTCCTGCGCATTCCTGCCATTTTTCCTGATTGACTTTCTATATTTTTAACATGATTTGGATAGGTGGGAATGTTTTCCTCCCTGTTATAATGAGAGTAAAAAAAGATTTAACAACTGAATTCCAAGTTTTTAAAATCTTTTTATTACACTTAAAGCACTAACATACTTTTGTATATGGCAAAAACAAGCATGTATACATAATTACAATATAATTCAGCTACTAAACTAACATCTACTACTGACTTCCCCTACGTAACTGATGGCTATCTACCACTATTTGCTATACTTCCTTTATATAATTTTATATTTCTCCTTCTACAATATACAAACTCTGTTTATTTAACGAAACCAGTATTGATTCACATCCCCTTACTTAACTGCAAATAAGTAATAAACAATTCTCTCTCTTTCTTAAAGTTATTTGAAGAGTTCTTTCATCAGTATTGTCAATTTGTCCATTCCCACAAGTTCAATCACTTTCATCAGCCATTCTTCTTGTGTATGAATAGCAGTGACTTTCCATCTTAGAGCATATGTTATTCTTGCTGCTTTGATCATATATTGTAAAGTCCTTCAATGTTTCTTCTCAGTTTGGTCATCCAGCATTCCAAGCAGAAAACGTTTCAGGTTTCATCTTTACTTTAAAAATACGTTACAACATATGGTGAATCTGAGTCCAGTATTTCCTTCATCTTCTTTATTCTAGATTTCCAACATTTCCAACATTTGAGTTGTTCCTATACATTTTTTAGAACATCTCTTGCATCAAATACCATATATTCATCATGTTATAAAAATTCTACCTCAAGTCATAACTCAGTGTGAATTTCAAACTCCTTGTCCCCCTTTTTCTCCATTTTTCAACTTCTCTGTGGCTATCATGCCATGACAGCAAAGCCCTGTCACCACAAACAATTAAAATTCTTAAATCTTGGTGTGTGAAACAATTGGCTGTCATAGTCAACTGAAACCATTTGGCCCCTAACATTTAGCAGATGTTATGTTTATGTATTTGAGAGGAGGTATGAAGGAAAATAAGTTACAAAGTTTTGATCCTAAATTCAGCATTTGTAAAGGTGTGGCACAAGCTTTGATTAGCTTCCCACCAGCCAAGTCAATCTCTGAGAAAATACAGCTACTTCTGCAATTTCTTTCATGCTAGTGTAATTTCCCAATAGGATTTTAGTCTTAGTTTGCTTTAGAGAATAAGCAAATGCACAGTATTTTATTTCTATTATGCATTTCATTTAATTCTTTTCTTCAGCTTCTCTATTTTTAGACACTGAGTACAATACCTCTGCTTCTTACTTTCCATTCACTTAAAAATATATATGCTTGGGACATGAAAATAGTCCCTGTGCTTTTACAGGAGAGGATAGAGAATGTAATTCACTTATAATAACCTCCTTCTGCTCATTAGTGTTAAATGATTTGGAATTAAATACTATCCTTGGCTTTTTTTTTTGCTTATTGTCTTACATGCTGTTAACAGCGTGTCCACTCCCTAAATGGAAAGGATATTTGGTCTAAAAGGTAGTAGCTTGCATGTACATAATCCTTTGTGACTCTGATCCGCTTTTGATAAGCCTTAAAAAAGAGCAGTTGGTTTTGGTGGGAATGATCAACCAGTGTATCTGTTTAGTCCAAGTGATAAAGGTCTATCTAAACTGTTTGCATTTTCAAATCAAAGGAAGAAAGTGTTTCTAAAATTTCCACCCTTCAGCACATTATTATGATCCTGTGTATATGGTGATCTGTAGCATCTAGTTGTATTTGTGCTGAGTTTGTGGTTCATCTACTGGAAACTGCAACCACCTGTGACTACTTTCTTTTAATACAAGCTCTGCTTCATGTGTTAGTGAGTGACAGTCTGCTTTACTGAAACCTTTTCCTCTTCCCCCTTGAAAAATGAGTCAGGATCTACTGGTGAGTTTATTACTATTCTTGTCAACTACCCTGCATTGAATAGAAATCTCCAGCCATGTAATGTGTGAGGGAAATGCATGATCAGAGCAGTCAGGTGGCCTAGCTATGGCTAGTTTATACTCTTTCAAAATGCAGCCAGGCATAATCTTGTTTTTAGAATGTAGTTCCAGGTTATAAATTTATGTATCTCTTTGTAGATACAAAATAAAATTTCAGGGGCAAGGTTAGTAGCCTAAACTTGTACCTGACACAGTGCTTTCTATGCCTAGGACATTTTCTTTTATAAATGAAAGACAGTGGCCCCATACAGACTGCCAAAATAAAGCTGCTTCAGGTCACTTTGGAGGTATGCTGTTTAAATGATGCAATCGTCCTAAGAATCCAGAAGCTGTGCCAAAGCCATGCTCCAGTCCTTAAGACCAGAACGTGGCTTTGGCCCGGCTTCTGGACCCTTAGGACACGTGTGTCATTTAAATAACATACCTCCAAAGTGACCTGAAGCAGCTTTATTTTGGCCTGTCTGTATGGGGCCAGTGCTGGCAAAAAAAAAATCTTACTGATCCATCAACCTTGTATCCACAGTGAGCTGTCCAGCAGAATGGTGTCAAATGATCTTAAAACCAGTCTACCAGTGGTGCTAGACTGCTTGGTAGACTGCGCTAAAAATGTGATTTTCTTTTAGGACAATGCTACTTGCATCCATTCAAAACATGACAATCCAGCAGGAGTTATTTGGACACCTTCTTGTTGAAGGTTGTGGGATTAGTGACAGTTATTTCCCATCTGAAGAATAGGCAGGACTCATATAGAGGTTAAAATTGCTCTCTTGAACATTGTCCATCCTGACTGATAAGGCCTAACAGGTAATATCCTAGGAAAGGACTGACCAGGGCAAGTTAGAGAGTGGATAATGTCTCATTGCAAGAAGGAATAATGCCAACCAATTAGAAAGGGGTTGATACAGCTCCACTTCAAGAGGCCTTCTTTGGACCTGATGTATGCTTGGACAGCAAACATATACTGTATTTGCAAATATCCCTTAGGTATAGGCACCAGATTCCATCTGATCTTGGAAGCTAAGCAGAGCCAGTACTTGGATGGGAAACTGCCAGGGAATACCAGTGAAAACCACTTCTCAGTATTCTTTGCCTGAGAAAACTCTATGAAATTTGGCTGTAAAGGCACTTGCACATATATGTAGAAGTCATGTGCACAGGGAAGCAGAGAGAGAATGAAATTGTAGTGGCTGGCCATCTGTGGACAATGTACTGTATAAATAAAACTGATTATCACAATGACGACTGTGAAGCTCATGATGCTATGCCTTACCATACTAAAACTGTATAGTCCAGCCAAGGGCAAGCACAGACATGATGTCTATAAAGTAGTGCCAGCGTTTAGGAAGCATCCTCACTGCATTCATCCAAGCACTCTCCTGAGATGCGCCCATAATTAGAGCACACATCTTGTGCAAACCCCTCTTCTTTAAATAAGATGCAGATGAGCTAAAACAGTTTATCCATGCAACATTCTCCACACAGCTGGCTTCATGTTAAAACCAAGCCATCGGCTGACAGGCATATTTTCAGGCTATGGATTCATATTAGTACCGTACAGAACATTCTGGTTCAAGCAAAGCACCTGCCAAATGAAATGCCACACAGGTGAGTAGTTTTAGGCTATCCACTCATATGGAAATAGGCACTCAGTGGTTTGAATATGAAAGGATTTCCCCCTATGCAACTGTCTTAATTTATACTACTCATTGTCCCTCCTACCCCCTTAATTTTTGTCCCAGTCTTCCAATACAGAAAACATAACAACATGCATGCTTTTTCTGTAAGATGGGTGGATGGAGGCAGATGGCTATCTGCCACTGTAAAGTTCAGCATTACAGATTTAGAATAGCAATGGTTGGTGCTGCAGGGGGAAGCAGACGCCTGTGATTATTAATTGTGGGATTAACATTTTTAAATCAGCTAAAAGTTTTTAGGATATTATAATCCCCCACCCCCAATATACAACACAAAAAGGACTGCTAAATGTCAAAATCTAATAAACAAAATCTAATAAAACTCAAAGGAAACATTTTGTTTACTAACCTGTCATGTGTGTGGCGGAGGATGGAGCATTTTTGACCTTGTGGTTTATGTTTTGCACCTTCTCTTTTGCCTTCATTTGGATATTAAGAATTGTTGCCACGAAGTACTTTTGACACAAGAGGTGCAAAGTATCATTCTCCAGATATTGCTGAACCTATCTTCCCCTCTGCCTAGACCACTAGCTGACATAATCAGTGTTAAAGGATGATAACCATTGCAATCCAAGGGCTGCAGGAATCCTGGTTTGTTCAGTAAGGCAATTCATGTTTGGAGAGGTCTTTGAAAAGGTAAATTGAAATATTAAAAAAATAAATCCAGCAGTGGACAAAAGAAATGAAAATCAGAGCTGCTTCCTTATGTTGACCACAAGTGACAGATGAGTTGTAAATTGTATGTTTAACTTCTACAGTTCTAAAATGGGTGTTTGAAAGCCTTCCAGCATTACTTCAATTGGAAGTGCATGCAGGTGTTGCTATGGACACAGAAACCTAAAATTGTACTTCTTGCCCTTGATGGTACTGATGCTCCCAGGAAGATAGTTTTCTCCTTGGTCTTTATGCAAGAGGAGAATTGTATTGTATGTTTGACACATAGACAAATACAGGGGATGAAGAGGACTTCCAGATCATTCTAAAATTCTGCCTTGTACATCATTCTGACATACCTGAGCATAAATCAAAATGCATGCTTAGACAAGCAAAATGGCAAGCACCATCACCAGGCAATGAAAATTAAATATTTTTTCCTACCTAGTAATAAAGGCAGAAGGTTTAAGGCACAGATCATGCAATAAAAATGCAGTCTACAATGAGGAAGTAAAGGCTTTGGTTGCTTCTGATATAGCATTAATAGAAGTGCTAGTACAGGAATATAAGAACCATTGACCCTCCAGATGCTTTGAACCTCATTTCCCAGAAGCCCTAGAAATCATGACCAATGGTAAAGATGAAAGATTATCTCTTTTCAAAATTTTAAATGAAATGGGAAGTACTGAGCCATGCATCAAATAAACCCTCTATTTCTGTTCCATGGAAATGGATGAACTGTAAAAGTCATGAACATTTAAAACATCTGGGGTAACACTAGATAGGTTTGAGATGCCTTCTGATTCTATGGCTGGATCTACACTGCAGCTCTGCTCTGGTGCTACCCACAACAAACTACAATTCCCAGAATTCCATAGCATTGAACCATGGCAGTTAAGGTGATATCAAACCAGATTATTTCTGCAGTGCAGATACAACTTACTATTCTGTGATGCTGTTATCAATCCCTTGCAAGAAAGATCAATGTATTATAGACATGAGAAGAAAATCAACAGAAATCTAGAATGTGGAATAAAGCTAACGCTAGGTTAGCAAACTTGCTTCTTCTATGGTAGCAGCTTTCCCCCAACAGCTTTTGAAAAAGGTGGGTGGAAAAGTATCATCTTGGTAAAATATGCAAAAGGAGCAAACCAGCCAAAAGTCACTGGCTAATCAAGTAGGTCAAGAACTAAGCAGTGCAATTTATGATGCCTCTGGAATAAAAATAGCAACTGAAGGTTACTCAAATACGCAAGCAGCAGACAAAACTGAAATACAATTGCTTGTTGACACAGAAGTATGATAGAGCTGAAGCAGCCTTTATGGACACCTGCTGGAGCATCTTCAACTTCCATCAGGTAACCACTAGAGGATTTGCTCAAATGGAAAGATCCCATTGATCTGGCTAACATAAATGTAGAAGAAAAATGTTCAAGGGAACTAGGGCTTCTAGGTCAGGAACATGACAGGCTCTGAGATTTCAGGGCAAAAATTGGAGACCTAGAGATGACCCAGTCTCCCACGGCAAGCCACTATGATATCATAGGGTTAGCTCCAGAGACATCATTAAGCTTGATACATATGCATCAACCACAGCAGTTGAGATCACTAAATAATGCTGAGAGCATAAAAAGAACAAAATCTAGCAAACAAGAAGAAAATATTTCTTCTTTTAAATCATGTTTTCCATGTCCTGAATTAAATAGGGGGGGATCACTTTTCTGACCTCTTTCTTTATCAAACTTTTCTAAGCACTGCTTTTAACAAGAAGCGTTATCCATTCAAAGAAAGGTTTCCAATTTTTGCTTTGAACAGAAATAAACCCTGAACTTTTCACAGCTTGGTTTTTAACACATTGGGTGAGGGGAGACTTTTCAGAATGGGGATGCTGTCTAACCAAATAAACTTCTTCAAGCAAAAGAAGAAAGTTCCCTAAACTATTATTTGTATGGCTAATCCCTCATCCTTCCTTCCTTTTTTTACTGTCAGATTGTGAAATTCAGCCTCATTCCCAAAATATTAACCTACAAAATCATAATCGTGCTACTAATAGCCATCAAATATCTGGTATGGAGGAGAAAAGATGGAGAGGAGATGGGGAAAGAGAAGAATAATCCAACTGTTCCTTTCTATCCATGTCTATTTTGAAAGCAAGTCATAGATAGTTTAATGGCTCTTGTATTTTTAAAAAGTTGAGAATGTAACCATTTGCATTGTTTCAAGGTTTTATAGTGGAGGGAAAGTGAAAGACATAGAGAGTAGGGAGGAGAAGAAAGTCAAACCAGAATTGGGGAGAGTGGAGACAAGAGTAGCCAAAAGAATTGGGAAGTGTGGAAAAGTGAAAGAGAGAGGACTGTGGAAGGAAAGAAAAGACCAGTGCAACTAGAAGACTGCGAGGGAGAGAAAGAGAGAAAGAAAAAGGGAGTAAACATTTCGCTAGAAGTTAGAGGGGTGGGATGACAAAAAGGAAGGAAAGAAAGAGAAAAAGCCAAGGGAATGAGGGAGTTTTCAAATAACTAGTTAGTCCCTTGAAGCAAAAAAAAGAGACAGGAAGGGAGAAAAGAAAAAAGAAATGTGGCAGCACCTTTAAGACATCATCATCATCATCATCATCATCATCATCTATTTGTATCCTGCTCTTTTCCCACAACTGGGACTCAGAACAGCTTCACAATATTAAAAAACAATACAATTAAAAACATAGAAAAGTGGTACATTTAAAAAGAATTAAATTATTACAATGTTAAAATAGATAATTATTAAAAGAATAAAATACATTTTTAAAACATAAATTTAAAAATGAAGCAACATGCTAAATTTAACTGGTTTTTTATCTTCACATGAGCTGTGGTGGATATAAAGCCACTTCTTTGGATGGAGTACCAGGTAGTATTAAGGCCTCAGGAATAAAGCATGTTTATACAGTTGCCATTTCTAATGTCAGATTCTGTCCCTTTATCCTCTTGCTTAGAAACTATCTAGTTTGTCCAGTGTAGAGTAGAGTATAGAGAGGAACTGCTGGCATATAAGACATTGAAGGAAGAGCATGTAAATTTTCTTCTGATGTTGTGAATGATGTTATTGGTTCTTGCAATATTGCTCCTAGAATAGATGTGAGGACAGAGTAGATATCTAGGTTTGTGGCAAGGTCTTGTCTCTGTATTATTATCCATGCTATGTATCCTCTTGAAAGCAAGTACAATCATCCCTAGTTATCCATGGGGGAATCTGTTCTGGACCCCTCCCACACAGAGATAGCAAAAATGCAGGACCTCAAGTCCCGTTCCTTCCTATAGCCATGCAATGTGCCGCATGCATGCACAGCCATTTAAAACAAGGCAGTTGCCATCCACAGAAGCTGAAATCCATTTGAGAAATGGCCAGCCCTCAGGTAAGAGCCGATTGTAGTTGTTTAAGAGTTGGAGGCTGTTTTTAAGACAATAAAAGCTTACCTTCCAGAGCTTGTGAGAGGCATGTGTTATTCTCTAGAATTGGTTGTAGCTCCTTGATGATATGTTAGAGTGGCCTCAATCGGGAACTGTAGGTGACCACTAGAGGAGTTCTGTCATTTTGTGGTTTTCATCCAAATTTTGAGCTGAATTCAAATGGCGATACCTCGGGAGCCCAGACTGGGTATCTCCTATCTACTGCCCAAATTATGCAATACACAAAGACCCACCGTCTCAGATATTAAAACCCTGACTGTTGGGATAGCTAGATACATAGACTCAGCTCTCAGGCCATATCCCATCAGTACTCCAACTACCTGAACGATGCAACTGATTTCCTGAGGAAAATACAATTCATCCTCAACCTCCCAGAGAACACCAACCTAGCTAGAAGAAAGAGACAAATCCTGTGATCTTGGAACCCTGATGTGAATGATTGGTAAAATATTAAGAACACTGACTTAAAAAAAAAAAGCCTGGGGCAGGAAATTGACATGCCATGCAGGACAGGAATAGCTGCTGGACTGTAATTAATTTTAATTTTCAACAAAACATGTTAACCAAGGTGGCATAGAAATGTCATGAAATGAATAAATAAATAAATGAAATAAGTGTAACTAAAGCTCAAATGACTGAGCTGAGGATTGAATTTAGAAATCTTGGACATAATTATATGGGAACTATGGCCTGATTGTCCGTTTCATTTGAAATTATCATTAATATTATAGAATCCACATTTTGATATTCATAATTGATCCTAGAATTATACTTGGCTGAACTGAGCACTAGTCAGTGTCACCCAGTGTGGGGGCAGGGCTTCTGGGGATGGGAACTCTGGGAGGGGGGAGTTTCAGGTGCAGCATGCACACCCTCACCCCATGCTGCCCCATCCTTTTCCTAAGGAGGGAAAGGTTGGGAATGCCATGGGGAGCATGCAAGAGGATGGGGAATGTGTGCAGGGTGCACAAAGAGTGGTGCATGGGGATGGTGGATTGATGAGGAGCATATATGGGGACAGAGCAGTGCACAGGGATGGGGAGCATGTGTGGGGACTGAACAGTGTGCAGGGATGGGGAGTGCACACGGTGACAGTGGCCCGTGGGGACAGAGCTGGGATGAGTGTGTGCAAGGACAAAGAGCAGTGCATGGGGATGGGGAGTATGCAGAAGGGCAGAGAGTGGTGCATGGGGACAGTGTGGGGATGGAGAGTGCACACAAGGACATAGAGCAGTGTGCGGGGACAAGGAGCATGTGCAGGGACAGAGTGGCACATGGGGATGGTGCTGGGATGGGGAGTGTGCATAGGGACAGAGAGTGGCGCTTTGGGATGGGGAGCACACATGGGGCAGAGAGCCATACACAGAGATGGCTGAGGGAGGGGGAGCACACACCAGGACAGAGAGTGGTGCACAGGGACAGTGTGGGTGGAGAGAGCCTGACTATGTGCCACCCCTCTTCTGGGGTGTCACCTGGTGCAGGCTGCACCACTAGACCTCCGCAGTGATGCCTCTGACACTAGTTACTCCTAAATATCAGCAGATATAAATGAGTGTTTCTTTAACTGGCCACTGGTATTTTCTCTTCTCTTGCTCCTCTTTGATTCAATAACTATGAAGCCACTCTTTTGAGAAGGTGGATTTTAAAATCCCAAGCAGAAACTCTTCAACTGGATAATATACATGAGGGAAATCATAATACAAACAGAAGAGTTCTTATTACTTAGTGTAGCTCAAGAATTCCATTAGCATTGCAATATAGAGGTAAATGCTGGCTTTCTGTATTTGTGTTTTGCTCATACTTCCCTCAATCATGTTCTTATCTTATTTCTCCATTTCAAAAAATGTGAATTACTAAGATTAATTTATTGGGCACAGTTCTTGCAGGATATCAAACTGAACGGTGATACCCCAGGCAGTCCAAAATGGTCAGATTAAGCACTGAAAAGGGAGGATTGAGCTGAAACAGCCCTTCTTTTTCTTGTTGTAATATTTTTAAAGTCTCTGAAGTCTCTTATCAATGAAATCAGCCTACACATAGCTTTTCAAAGGGATTCAGAAAAGCAGTTGGTAGAATGGCAGAAACTGAAACCAGGGAAAGATATAGATTGGTTTCAGGCACCATAGAAATCTAGTGTGTTTGGTTTCAACTTGCTCTCTGATAATTATTACAGTATTTTATTGAAATGCATGCATAAGATTGAATTGTCTCCTTGTTCTTTTTCTCTCTCTCACAGTAATAGGAATGTTGAGTTTTGTCCCAACTAGAGAAGACCCTTTCAACCAAAGGGACTTAATGTAATGTTGTCTTACAGAATTTCATGTGATTTGGTGGGCCAACATTAGTTTGCATAGCATTTGATTTAGGCCAGTGTCCAACCAATTCTTCAGCAATACTTGTATAACAAGGGAACATACCATCAACAACCTAAAAGTTGTGTGAGTACAGGAAATAGGCAATGTTGCTCCTTAAAATAATATAGACATCACAAATTAAATGGTGAAATACAGAGCAAACATCAATAGAAGTAACAAAGGAAAGACTATCATTTGGGAGAAAGTATTATGTTCTTACAAACTGGTTCATTTGTTGATTTATGTAAAGCTTCTCAGAAGTAAGTCCCTTGCTTTTTGTTTGGTTTTTGAAAAGCTATAAGGCCAGACAACAGAATGACTTCATGCTAGTTACTGAATGATCTCAGCCCTTTGGAGGACTGCTTTAAACTTTAAAAGCTATTCTATGTTTAGGACAAATTAGGGCATAGCTATAAATTATATATCTTAGTGTTTGCATTCTGGCTATTATTACTCCTGTTGCTGTTCTAGCAGTTTTATAAGTAGTACACAGGGAACACTTAAATATTCTAGTTGAGCTTATTTGATACTATGTGACTCAACAAAAGCACACTTGCTTTTATCCAAAGATTGTTCTAAGATTCTTGACTACTTTTTCATATCTTCTATCCTGTGTTTTGCTGGTCTGAGCCTTTTGCAACCTCCTGAAATGTTGGCCTATATCTTCAGTGGCCATAGCTGCTGAATTTGATGGATATAGTAGTCCAAAATTTCTGGAGGGCACCCAGGTTAAGGAAAGCTAGTTAAAGAAATGCAGTGCAACTTATTCTCTTGGTGCTTGTTTCAACCTTAATCAATAATGCTGATTCGATACATTAAGCACCACACACCTGGGTCTTCCATCGGGCTCTCAGTCAATTGGAAACCTTAGCGCTGGCACTTATATTCTATCCACTGGCTAAACTCCATAAAGAACTGTTTGTATGAACAGTGTAGAAGCATAAGCAGTGTAACTTTGTGCATGTGTGTTGTGTGTCTTCAAGTTGTTTCTGACTTAGGCAACCCTATCGTGGGGTGTTTTGGGCAAGATTTGTTCAGAAGAAGTTTGCCATTGCCTTCCCTGAGGCTGAGAGCATGCAAGGGAATGGTAAGGATATAATATATTTTCATTTTAGTAACACTTTGACAAGGTTCCCCATGGTATGACTGCAGACAGATACGATGTGGGGAAATGATGCTACTGGATTTGTAGTAAGTTGATGGTCGCTACATATTGCTCAGCAAAGGGTCTGCACTAGTGGCATACTTTCTACCCTTGTTACCAGAGTTTTGTAATAATTTCCCTATACTGTATGTTTCTTTTGATGTTGCAGCCATGATGGGGTTTTAATTTTTGGAAAGCTTGCTGCTTGTCCTTGTACAGAATTAATTTCAAATGGCTTGCATTTTGAAACATACTCTATTTTGTACAAAGAAATCTGCTACATCCCTGTGAACAATTGGCTCCTAGCAGGACAGAGGTATTAAAAATGGATTTAAGGGAACTTAGGTCTCTTAAACAGGGAACTGAGACTTTTAAAAATTCTGCTGGCTATACCATATTTTTCTACTGATTTTTAAATTATACCAATAAAGACAAATACTTTATTTTTATGGTATATTTTTATGATCAAGCTGACTAAGGGATTCTGGGAAGTGTAGTCCAAAGTCAAAGCACTTGTAGCCAGTGGGCACAGAATGCTGCTTGTTGCTGGAGGGGGAGAAGTTACAACCAGAAGGAGGCAAAAAGGAATTCAGTTAGTGGTACCCTGAACAGGAGCACTTGCAGCTATAACATTTTGATGTACCATTACCACCTGCTCTTTGTTCAGTTCAGGATGATCCCAGGCCCTGAGGTTTCCAGACCAAAATATGAGACCTATGGATAGCCCCTGGTCATGTCATTAGACATTATGAGTTAAGAACCAACTACAGTGCTCATGACTTGTCCTTCAAACACACACTCACTATATTTGGAAATCAAGACTAAAATCTTAGCTAAAGGGTCTGTTTCCAGACTAAGTTGAAATAAGGGGATTATTCTTTCTCACCTGCTTAAGGAGAGCGAATAGCGAACATTTAAATTAGGCGGTGTGCTTCTAGCCAGATACGGAAGCAAAACACAGCAATAGGTGAGCCTGGCACTGCGGCACCTGGAGGGATGGAGGAAACTAACTAAGGAGATTATCACACAAGAGTAGAAAAGTGGAATTGAAACAGGATAGCAGCATCTATGGTGGAACCTTATCAGATGATGTCATGACTGACCATAGCTGGTTTGTAGTCTACTTGTGACTGTGGTGCACCTTTTCATTGTTGGGCAAAACCTGTCAATAGCTGCAATTCTGATCTGGGCAGTCACATGGTCTTAGTCACCTCCTTTCTCCTTCCCCGCTTTCCCTCTCTAGTCCCAAGCAGGCTGGTATTCCCCATTTTCTTTTCTTTTCATCTCCCTCTCACTAAATCACATTGCCACAGTTGCTAAACTGGAAATGTTTTCAGTTAAAAAGAGAAATAAAAATAAATTTTAAAGTGAAAGACATGCTGAGTAGTGTCTTGTCTCAGCAAATGACCAGAGCTTCTGAAAGGGAACACAAAAACAAAATATAGAGCCAAGACAAACACAGGGAGAAGTGCAACTCACCTGCAAGGAAGCTGAAGCAGCAGAGTCAGTCAAGTCCAGGTCATACACAGTCCAGAGATAATCCAAGCAACAGTCCAAAAGGAGATCCAAGAGCGTAGTCAACAAACAGAGCAAGGTCAAAAGCAGGAACTGAAGATATGAATGTTGCTTCTACCAAGAAGTTCAGTTATCAGCAACAAATTCTTGAGAGAGGTGTCAGGCTATTTATGGTCTGGAAGCCTCCTGCAGGTGTAGGTTGATCGCTGCGCTTTTTGGTTATAAATGCTTAGAGCATCTCCACCGCTTTTTCTTGGTGATAGCTCTGCAAGGCCCAGTACCACCATTTCTGTATTTCCATCTGTGTCCATGTCAAGCTTTGGCTGCTGGGTGGAGGGGGCATCTCTGTCCCTGGTACTAGGAGTTGTCCTCATCACTGAGAATTCACTATCAGGGTCAAAATCTATACAAGGGTCCTGGAGGTAATAGGTAGAGCAATAGGGCAGGGAAGCAGGATTAAAGAGAAGTCTGGGAAAGAGTGTGTGGGACCATCCATAGCTGCAACAGACCCAGTCCCATGTTAGAATACATGTAAGATAAGGACTGCTCCCAGGCCAAAATATGTTTCCATTCATTAACATGATCGTGGCGAAAACAGGGCTCATACAATCAAGTCCTAAGTAAATACATACCCACCCTCCACCCCAGAGAGTCTTTACAAGGTGAAACAGCAAATCAATTAAGCATTGAAAAATGGTAGCAAGCTGCTGCTCTCTTAACTGAGCTGGAGATTCTGCATACAGCTCTTTCATCTTGTTTGAGGTTAATTCACTAAAACGGGGTAATTTTCATTCTCCTCTCTCACCTGAAGATGACCCAGGAAAACTGGAGGCTCAGGGTCAGGCCCTGAAAGCTGGCAACCCTACTTGTTTATTGGGCTCAATATTGTTTGTTTGCTTTCTTTTTACATGCAACATTTTCTTTACAGAAGCATTGACTAGCATCCTGAATTGTAGTTATACATCCATAACTGCTCCATATTTAATATGCAAAGGAATCTCATGGTACCTTTGAGACTAACTGAAAGAAAGAAGCTGGTAGCATGACCTTTCCTAGAACTGAGCCTATTTCTTCAGTTGCATCTCATACTACCGTCTTCTCTCTTTCAGTTAGTCTCGAAGGTGCTACGAAATCCCTTTGCATACTGATTTTCCAGACTAGCATGGCTTTATCTTTGAATTCTGCTCCATATTCAGTTACACTATGTATGCCATGTATTGCCACAATCATAAATGCCCCCCGAGTCCCACTTTAATCTCCAGGGAGCCACTCTGAGTCATGGTGGCAATTGGAGTACTGCAAGATGTTTCCAGCCTCCTCTCACCAGCAAGCTCTGGTGCAATGAGGAATTGTGATGGGGTTTTGCCCCGATTGTCATGATCTTGCTCAGTGTTGGGAGGTAGCTGGACACATCATTCTGCTCTATCCTGATCACAAGCAGAAGAGACTTCCATTGCTTGGAGCAACTGCTACCTCTTAAGGTCAGTTGGGGGGAGACTCAGGCCAAGAGATGATACATTTGTAACAGACTGTCCAAAAACTCCAGATTGGGGCCGCCACAGTGCCATGGCAACTGCACACCCCAATCCGGCTATTAAGCATCTAAACGCCATGCCACCAGAGCTCTGTAAAGCTACGGCCATATAAACAGCTTGGCGGCTTTACAGTGGCTTTCTGCTGGCTTGGGGGGGGGGTGTTGTGCATACACCACACCCCCAAGCCACCAGGAAGCTGGCTTTTTTTTTTTTGCTAGTCTGTTCTGGCCCTGTGTCAGCAATATAGGAACTCAGCTATTGTTTTTTGGACACACACAAAAATGTACATTTTTTACACAAGATTTGTCCTAAAATGCAAATCTTTTCATCTATCCAGAATTCTCTTCTGGAACCTCTTTTTTTCTCTGGGATTCAAATCCTTTTTCTAGTCTTAGTCAATGCTTACATAAATCCCATTGAATGAATGTGTCTCATTGGATTTAGGCCTATGTTATTTTAAGAATTTAAGAATAAATAATATGATAAATTTCATATAGAAAAGCATTTGGACACATGTGTTCTCTTAAGCACAGTGAGCTCGAGACAAAACCGTGAACATTCTTGCAGAAATGTTGTCGCTAACACAACATGTGTGTTAAGTAATTCACAGTCATGCGGCTCTAAAATGTTGGATAACATGCTGTGAGAACTTTATTTCTGCTTTGGTCTGAATTTAAACTCAAGTGTTTTGGTAATCTCAGAAAAAAAAGCTGGAAAAACGTGACCCTATTATATTGCATGATCTCCTGTGTAGTGTGCTTTTAAGGGAGTAATTCAAGCTTAGATTCAGAGCATCACTGACAGCATTATTATACAGTAGGAGGCAAAACAATATTTGTGGAAACATTTTTAAAGACAGCAGTCACATTTAAAGACATTCAGAATTATCCCTACATTAAATTTTAAGGGTACTTCCATCTTCAGGGTTTACTCTGAAATTGCTCCACTTCATTCATTCACTCTGGGCACAGAGGGCCTCCACATGATTCTGCCAACCAGTCATTGTCATTCTGTTGTTTTCCTCGTAATTGTGCTACCTTTTCTGTGACTGCCGAAAGTCCCATTTTGTTCCTAAAATAGGAAGGTGGGTGTGAGCTCTATAAATGTATACATTTAGTGCTACATTTGTGTATGTGTTTTTTAAAAATATTTTTATTTGACTCATATAATGTTACTACATTACATTTGTCTTACATACCATACTGTTGAAGTTGCACCATCTCAATCATTATCTTAAATTATTACAATATGTAGAGAGATCTTGTAGCACCTAACTGAAAGAAAGAAATTGGCAGCATGAGCTTTCATAGACTTCAGTCTACTTCCTCAGATGCATTTGATAGAGTGGAAGCCAGGTACAGACATATATATGCCATTGGTATGTGAGGATGTCAGTTCAAATTACAAATCCTTTGTATATGGAGATGAAGTTGCAGGCCCAGTTTTAACTATAGTCATTAGTGCACAAAGGCATAGGAACAGATGTTGATTGATTGATTGATTGCTGTTTGTTTAACACTCCCTATCCCACTCTCATGCTTCTCTGTCTCAGGAGTGAAGGCTGAAACACTGAAGCCTCGTACTGATTACTGCTTCTTTCTTGCTGTTTGCATACACACACTGAAGGAGCGCCTCCAAGTTTTACACTCAACCTATCCACAGGTCATGTCAAAATCCATAATTTTGGCCCCAAAACTTGCCCTTGACTTATACATGAGGTCACGTAGTTGAGTACATACAGTAAATTGTTTAATAAGGTGTATTCTAAATATGGGGTGTGCACTAGATTTGAGTGTATGGAACAAAAATAGAAGATGTAACCCCCTGATTGGATAACCAAGGCACTGACATCAGAGGAGAATAAAAGAACTAAGTCTGGATCATGTAATTAGGCTGCTCTTCAGCATGCCTCCACTGTGGGATAGCCTTCCTGAGGAAAATACCTGATGACCTGAAAGCCCTGACATGCTGCCCTAAATACTGATTCTGGTAAGGGTAGGCTTAAAGTAGAGAGATGCCTACAGACATTTAATATAATACAAGTTATCCAAGGATTGCTTAAGATGATTAATCCTTTTCATAAAAATGAGTGTGTATTCTGTCATGGATGAATGTTTGAGTATTAAGATGAATGTCCGGATTAACAGGATGCAAAGGGAACTTGTAGCACCTCTGAGACTAACTGAATGAAAGAAGGTGATACCCTGAGCTTTCATAAACTCGAGCCTACTTCTGCAGATGCATAAGATGGATGGAGAGTCCAGAGTCAAACCTATAGAAGTTGGTTGTGTTTGAGAATGTAAGTTGAAATTCAAAACTGTGTGGGATGGAGATGAAGTAGCAAGTTCAGTTTTAACAATGGTCATTGGGGGACAAAAGCAAGAGCCTAAAGCCAAGGAGAGTTGGTAACCATATGAATGAGTATTGGAATGTAGAGTGGGAACCAGAGAGGAGATGTGATGAACTGCTGAAGGATTTCCTCATGAGGATGGGAGTTAGTACTTAGATGTGTATAACATGCCAGGAAAGCAAATGCTCTCCTTTGCTTTAGGCAACATTCTTCCTCTTGCCTCTGTCCCACAACAACCATAATTAAAACTGAACTTGCCACCTCATCTCCATACCCACAAGGTTTTGAATTTCATTTGACATTCTCACACACAACAGGCTTATAATACTGTATATACTCATGTATAAGTCTAGAAATTTTAGTCAAAAAATTGACCCAAAAAACCTGGGTGGACTTATCCACGGGTCAGTGTAAGTACTGTACCTTAACTCGTGTGTGTGTGTGTGTGTGTGTGTAGCCATCACCTTTCTCTGAATAAAAGGAAAGAGCTTAGTCCATCCTGGGAGAACCAAAAAGAAGCACGGATCCCCTCTGCCTTCTCATCCATCCAGCCTTTAGGATGAGCACAAACAGTTATGCCTGCCAGAATTTTCTAAGTTCTTTGGCATCATTTTCCTTTGCATCATCCTTTACATCCTTTCTTACATGCCCCTAAGTTTTAACTTCGACTTATCGCCGCCCTGATCATACCCATGGAAGGGCGGGATATAAATAAAATTTATTATTATTATTATCCATGATTCATATCAAAATCCACAAGTTTGGTCCCAAAACTTGTCCTCGACTTATACATGAGGTCGACTTATAATCGAGTATATGTGGTAGGTCTGTCTCTGGACTTTCCACCCCACCCTATGCAGCTAAGGAAGGAGGTTCAAGTCTATGAAAGCTCATGCTACCAACTTCTTTTTTTCAGTTAGTCTCAGAGGTGCTACAAGATCCTTTTACATACTGATGTTCCATACTAACAGGGTTATGTCTTAGAATTCTATGTCCAGATGAACATGATGGCTGACTTAATAGAATATGCCTTACATACAGTGTCATGGAATACAATGAAGCTGGATAGCTCTGTCTAAGTTGGACAGCCACACAATTACTTATGTATGCTCACGGGGGCCATGTCCACAAATGTCAGAATGCTCTAGAAGCTGCCCCAAATTCCCCTCATTACCTGAGCAGACCAATGCCAGATGACTGATCATATACACATCCTGCTGTGTCGCCTACCACAGGTGGCAATAGCGTGAGCTGCTCTCTCTGTGACAGAAAATGAGGTACCCAGCATCAATCACAAAACTGGGCACCTCGTTCTGAACTCAAAGGGAGCAATTTGTGCCAATGGCAGTAACAACAGGCAGCACAGAGGGACACGCATAAGTTAGGTAGGAACAGATATCCAGCATCGCTCTAGAGGGATCTGGATTGTCCTGGAAGATCCAGAGCAAAAGGTGAGTTTTTAAAATACATTTGAAAGATTGTACAATGCAGCTTCAGTGCTAAACCAGATGAATGTCATCAGGACAATTTTTACCAGAATTGGAGATTGGGTGTTGTGTCATCTGGATTGAATGTTGTGTGGGCAGGGGAAGGATGTGTTCTTTGGCCCATGCACATACAGCTAAAGAAATAGTACAACTCAGTTACTTCATAGTACTCTTACTTCCCAACTTACAATGCTGGTGATGTTTTGACAACAGCCAAAAGCTCAAGAGGAGGTTTCTGGTTATAGATTCCATTTAGGAAAACAATTCAGAGGTACAGAAATGTACCTCTTAAAAATTAATGTGACCTCTTTAAAACACACACACTGCTACTCAACTTTCCACATAGGCACAAGAATATAGACAACTGTCTGTCCTGCCAAAACTGAGTTTTGATATTTTATAGCATCAGGAATATACAAATGTAGGGCTATGGAAAAAGAAGAAATAAAAATATGCAAATGCATCCAAGTCAGCAGATACCCCTGAATATTATTAAAAACCTGTCTGAAGGCAAATTATTTGCTGCTGCTATAGGATTCGTTTTTTTAAAAAATATACTTTCCAAAATCAAGCTTGCAGTTGTGCTGTAATGTTATAATACAAAGGAAATAGAGAAAAGCAAATTCCATCATAATCAAACAGTATTTAGATTGACTGGGTAAACGGCACCGATAAATATGGCCTTGAGTGGAAATCAATTACTAAAGTCAAATGTTGGTAGTCTGGGTTTATGTATTCCATCTATTTTTGGTGGGGGTTTTTGTTTTAGGAGGGAGCATTGCTTCCCCACAAACAGTGCAGGTTATTTTTTTAATGATTTGTCTGCAGAATCAATTTTCTACTTGGTTACTAATTTTCTAGCTCCTTGAGCCATTTATCGTTCAAAGCATGTTAGGTTCTGTAACCTTCATAGCAGAAGTGACAAATAGATACCAAGGTTCTTCTCTCTTCACCCCCCCTTCTCACCACATACACACACCTTCATTTACAGCATGTTCTATGGAAAATAGGCCCTTTCTGGCTGCTTAATATCTTGCCATTTCCCCTCCTGCTGGTGCTAATTTGATGATAATAAAGTCATCTGCAGAAATGTTATATGTGTCCTCTGGCTATATGACAATACAATTACTATCTTTGTTTCTGAGGTTGGCTCATTTGCATGTTTCTATAAGAAATCTCACAAAGCAGGTACTGTATTAAATAACACCTTTCAGCTTTCTTATATAGCCTGCAACAAAAAGAGAATCACAGACCTGGTTCACTTTTACAGCATGGGAGGAGAAAGCAGTGTTGCCAACAAGCCTCGAAGATAATTCCCGGAAATGTTTGTCCAAAACCCGCTGAATCCCCTCACATCACACGGAATATTCAATCACAATTCCCGGAAAATTCCCATAATGTTAAAATGGCGGATGTTTTGCAAATAAACGTAAACATAATTGAATAAAAATAATTGTAACTTATTTCAACTCTCAAAATCACCATTGAACCAAACAAAGAATCTTTCAGTCCTTTTAAGATATTTATTTTGACATGAAGGGGGTTCAGGAAGCTTTGTGCCAAATAGAAATGTGTTCAGATGCAACCACACTGCAGAAATAAATCCAGTTTGAAACCCTTTTAATTGCCATGGCTCAGTACTAGGGAATCCTGGGAATTCTAGTTTTCGGAGACATTTAACCTTCTCTCTCAGCAAACTGGTGTGACAACAAACTACAATTCCCAGGATTTCACAGCACTGGGCCATGGCAGTAAAAACGGTATGAAACTGGATTGTCTCTGGAGTGAAGATGCAGCCTGAGTTAGGTCTAAGACACACTGCAGAAATAAACCAGTTCAAGACCACTTTAGGTGCCCTGGCTCAGTGCTATGGAATCCTGGGAATTGTCTCTGGAGTCTGGAGTGAAGATGCAGCCTGAGTTGTGTCCAAGACACACTGCAGAAATAATCCAGTTTGAGACTGCTTTAACTGCCCTGGCTCAGTGCTAGAGAACCCTGGAAAGTGTAGTTTTGTGAGACATTGAGCCTTCTTTATCAAAAAGAGCTCTGGTGCCACAACAAACTACAATTCCCATGATTCCCTAGCACTGAGCCAGGAGAGTTAAAGCGGTCACAAACTGGATTATTTCTGCAGTGTTTTGGACCTTCGTTATTAAAAATGCTCAAGGTCCAATCCATACTGCAGAAATAATCTAGTTTGAGACCGCTTTAACTGCCCTGGCTCAGTGCTAGGGAACCCTGGGAATTGTAGTTTTGTGAGAAAGAGCTCTGGTGCCACAATGAACTACAATTCCCATGCATCTGAGGAAATACACTTAAGTCTAGGAAAGCTCATGCTGCCAACTTTTTTTTCAGTGAGACTCAAAGGTGCTACAAGATCTCTCTATCATCATCACCATTATTATTATTATTATTATTATTATTAAATCCAAATGCAGCTGAAGAAGTGGACTTCAATTGGCAACACTGATATCCTATAGACTCATTCTCTGGGCTGTGATCTGGAAGCGTGGAGGCAATTCCCTTGTCAAACCAGGGAATCCTGGGAATTGTAGTTTGTTGTGACATGTTGAGACACTGCTTTTACTGGCAGCCAGGGCTCCATGCATGAAATTCTGGGCTTGGTGGTTTGTTGTGCCCAGAATCCCATCATCGCAGGGAGCCTTGCAGTTAGAAGCAGTGCCAAACTGGATTATTTCTGCAGTATGGATGGCAATGGAAAAGGGAACGAAAAGAGAGCCACAAAACAAAATTCTGGGAAGACAGGGCAGGGATGCCAACTTACCAGGTGCTCTGCTCATGCTCAGAGGCAGATTTAATCACTAACACACACACACACACTCAGGGACATCACATTCACATCACACAACCCAAATGGTCCTGACAGTACAACAACAACCCTGAGAGGTAGGCTTGGGGCACTCTGCCCAAGCTCAGGAATTCAGAAATTCAAATGTCACTCTCAGGCACACACAGAAGTCCATAACATCCAGCCATGATACCATGATCAAGTATTGCCTTGTGTGCCTCTAAAACTTATGCTCTTACTTGGAAATCCAAGGCCATTGGGATTAAGCCAGCCAAGATTCCCTCACTCCTGCCTCTCTCACCGGACTTTTCCTCCTGGAGCCTGAGGGGGGGGGGGGCAATCACTGTCCTCTCTCTGATTGGCTGAACTATTCCTCCAAACAGTTGGGGTTGGTTGGGCTTGCTCCCTCCTGGCTCTCAGAGGGAGTCATTAGAGAGAGAGAGAGAGAGAGAGTTTTTTCTCCAGCCCTCTTGGCTGAAAACTGTTACACTCCAAAGGGTTTTGGTTGCTCTGCAGCAGGCTGGAGCTGAAATGGGCCAAAGGCACGGAAAAGGCACTGAAATAGAGCAAGGTGCGAAAATCACACGGAATGCTCTGAAAAGTCCCCGTTTTCACGTGAAAGTTGCAAAATTGGCAACACTGGGAGAAAGGATGTTGAGATTTGGGGTATTTTTTATTTTACATCTGGATATTCCAACAGTTATCCTTTGAACTGTGGACATTTTCATCTTTGAAATGCAGTTCTTACCTGGAGAAAATGCATTAAAGTCCTTACATTGGGGAAATTTAGATAGGCAGAGATGTGTATTAAGGAAGAGTCATAGATAAATGTGTTGGTTGAAGGGAAAATGTATGAGAATAAATGTGAATGTTCATGCTTTTCTTAAAAAATGCAAAGACACTAGAAATCTTTTTACAACTAGAAACAGCCTAAAGATAAAAAAAAAACCCTTATAGTTAGGAACACTGGTATACTCACACAATCTCCAAAGTGTCAGCCTTCTGGATAGAGTTGGCTTGACTTTCGATGAAAATTCCAGAAAACATTTTTGATCTTCCTTCTTCCATTGGAACAAAGTGGGTTTAATATGACTTCCTTGTAATTCTACAGATTGTTTTCAGAAGGGGAGTAGCAACAATAACTTTAGAACACGTTTTCTGACACTATGGTCTTCTCCCAGGAACAACCAGGTCTGTTCTGGTGACCCCTCAGTTAACTATATTTACGTGAACAAATGTTTTCAGCTATGTATTACATCAAGCCTGACATCAAGCATGAACCGATATTATGTGGAAACATCATGTGTCATGCTGAGAGTAGTCTGAGAGACGGTGCAAGAATTCTAAAATGGTTTCCCTTAAATACACAAGTAGAAACACTTCAGATTCTTTGATAGGATTGCAGACAGCTGCATATGTCAGATAGTGATCCTGATCTAGCGCTCTCTCTCTCTCTCTCTCTCTCTCTATATATATATATATATATATATATATATATATATATATATATATAATTTATTTATTTGGATGGCCTTCCTGTATGCTAGCAATGCAAATATTCACCCTTATTTATTCCCTGGCTGAAAAATGGGTTTCCCAATTAGGAGGAATAATACAGTAGTGAGAATTTTGTTGGTTTTGCCTGGTATTTGCACATCCCAAAGTGTTTCAGGAAACCATCCTGTGCAGGGATACATAGAAGAGTTGTTGTTGTTGTTGTTTTTATTAGTATTGTGGCTTTTCTTTTCTTTTTTGCAAAAAAACACTTTTCTTTACAGGCTATAAATGCTTTTTTAATGCCAGATTTTTTTTTCTACACACACACACCGACATAACAGCCATCATGTATGTATGCACACATACACACAAAAGGCCACATGTTTTTGTTGTATAACTGTTTCTTTTTATAGCAGGGAAGAAACTTTGGGAGTTATTCATCCTCACTTGTGTGGGCAAAATAGCTGAATATTAACACCCCTACTGTAGTTGAGTCACGAGGGTTGGTGTCACTTGGTGTGGTGACTCATGGTATCACCCTACCATTTCACACCATACAGACTCCTCAGTATTGCTTTTTTGAACTAATGTTACTTGTAAATCATAATTTCCATATATCACTTAATGTAATGCTAATAGTTGTGACATAAACAACCAGCAAAATTAAAATTTATACCTTCAACTTACAATATCATACTCACAACCTATATTTACATATACATAGTGAAGATTTGGTGAAAATATGATGTTTCTAAATAAAATGTCAAAAGAATAACATTTTTCAAAATCTTTTTTTTTAATTTAAATTTTTGAATTTTGAAATTTTTATTTTTAAAACATTCTGAGGCCTCTCTTCTCTCCTCCTACAGAGCTTCACCCCACTCCCAACATCTCTTAAAGCATTTTAAAAGGAAGCAGATGAATGCTGCAGCCTATTTCTGCCAAAAGGTAGGAGCAGTGGTGTCACATGGTGTGGGTCCACACACCCAGCACCCCCCAGTGTTGCCACTGCCCTACTGTATGCAGAAGGATGCTGAGATACATGCAAAGTGCACTTTGCTGTGTAGGACCTCAAGCAGCCTGGTCAAATAGATGTTTTTGTCTATTTGGCAGTACTGATCCCCTGTAGGGAGCATAATGAAGAAGAGGCATGGCATCACAAGGGAGGTGCAGACCACACTGGGTGACACCTCAAAGGGAGGTGTCACCTGGTGTCATGGTGGGAAGTGGCTGCAGTCCAGATCTGACGCCTTTGCTGTCTGGGTGGAAAAGTGAGTGTCTTTCTTTCACGCCCACCCAGCAACTCTGCCAGACCTGGGAAGGCTGTAGGGCAGCAGCAGCAGCCCACTCCTAGCAAGAAGCTATTCTATGTTCTATGCACACATCATATTAAATATTGAATAACTGGGTAATAGGGATGGAGCAACAGTAATAGAAGGTCTGAAGAGGAGCTTTAAATACACAATAGGCATTACAGGATGGCAAGAGGCAATGAGCCAGGGATTCTGATCTTGAAAATAGTTGCCTATAGACCTATGTGCAGTTTAAACTAGAATCTTACAGTGGTATGTCATTCGTGTGTAACAAGACAAAATGTTGGACTGGTAGTGACAGTGATTCATTCAGATCATCCAACTGTAATGTAGTGTTTTAACATCAACATCAGAATTTGATTTGACAGGGAGAGGCAGGTAGACAGAGTGAGTGTGGGTTAAGAACTAAAATAAAATATCCGCAGAGCTTGATATTTAAAAAAGAACTAGATGAGAAGAAAAGTATCCTCCTGGGTAGCTTTGTGGAATCAGGGTGCTCTTTTTCCTCCCTTCTGAACTTCAGAAGTGCTTTGTGATATCAACATATAATACACCTGCCACACTAGGCAATGTCCAATTTTAAGAAAATAAAAGGAAATAAAGAGGCACACAATAGAAGAGACCAAAGAATACTGTGGGAGATAAAAGAGTTTCCCTCTGTTCCTGAGTGCTAAGAGCATTTTGTGATGGGAGGGGGGAGAATATAGCGAGAAATTACATCCAGTTGCTGCAGCAGTGTGACCTATCTCCTGCTGAAGTACAATAATTTGGTGGAGAAGAGCTTCTAGATACAATGAGGCAAGTGCTGAGGGCATTGCTGGCCAGCCACGTACAGGAAGAAGTATCTAGTTTTCTCATTGTCTTTCTCTGACACAGCCTCCAACCCAGACACCCCTCAACTACCTTACACTAACATCCTCTGACAGTGTCATTGTGTGCTACCGTTGATGTGGCTTTGTGTAGCGAAGTAGACAGGGTGCATCCTTTTGTCAATTTATTTCTGTATGAAGCTCTTGTCTTTGAGGCAGTACCTGTGCCAGTAGCTTCTGTTGTTGCTGCTGAAAAAAATGTGAACAGCCCAAGGCCACCTTAATGTTTGTGTCTCTATCTGTCAGATAGTTGAAAGGAACTGTATAAGCGTATTCAGTTCTTTGCACAGGCAAGATATAAGTCAGATTTATGACCAGATGCGTTTCCAGTGCTGCGTGTCTCTAGGCTTAGTTCACACACCACATTTATAGTCTACCATCTTAATCAGCCAGTTAAATGCCAACACTTTGAATACACGAATGGATGGGCATGGTCTTCCCGGAATGATCCTGTTTTAGGATCTTGGTGAGAAACTGGGTTTTGGAATGCTCACTCACACAAAACACATAATCTCTCAATCCAGAGTTAATTAAATAGATTCCACATTGGAAGGAAATAATTTAGTCTAGCCTAGCCTTCCCCACACCCTCTTCTTTAATTGGCTAGCTCTCTGCATGCCAAGACATTTAGATAGGGAAAATGCTACAATACCACTCCCTGACTTCTATCCAATTGTTATCTGATATTTTATTTTATTTGATCTCTGATGTTCTCAGTCCATTGCCTCCTTATTTTATCTAATTCTGTCTTGTATTACTATCTATTGTTTTATATGTATTTTGTAGAATGTACGCCATTGGCAGGTTTCATTTTTATCTATTTTATTGTCTGTATGTAAAGCGCTGTGTAAATCTACAGTGCTATATA